>NC_142520.1:25809314-25971814 GCF_964205215.1 Stylophora pistillata
GTTTTATTTAAAAAATAACTTATTACCCCCATTGCTTCTCGATCTTTTTGTAAGGAATAGCTCAAATTCACAGCTATGGTACCAGAACAGCCAGTAATTATCGAACGCATTTTGTGCCGTACAAATGTCAAGCAGTTTACAATTCTCTACCAAGGTCCTAAAATTTGGAACTCTCTCCCTATTTCGGTCACTCGTTCGTCAAACTTTCTCAGCTTTAAAGCAAAATTGCAAGAGTTTTTACTTAAATAATCACTGAATCGGCCAAGCCGCACACTCGCAGCACCTTTTCTTTACTTAATTTATTATTGTAAGTGAGGTGGCTCTCCCATAAGCCTGGTGGCTTCTTAGGTCTCCTCGCCTTCTAACTGTTATCGCTATAATTAACTATTATTTAATTGTTAAAATAAGGCATATAAAGATGATGATGATGATGAAGAAACCTATTTTTTTGCTACGGAAAAATTGTTTTCCATCTTGGGTCATAGACAAGATCATTTACAGGTATCTAGCAAAGAAAAATTATCCTTCTCCTACTGGGCAGAACGCCTCTTCTAACACCGGTAAACCTTCTTCGCACTATTATAAACTTCCCTATGTTGGTCGGTTTTCGAACATCGCTCAGACTAAGTTAAGACAACTACTCAAACGTTATTGATAGATATCCAGATAGCTTTATTAGGAAGTAAAATCATTGCAGCCCGCGGGCCGGCTGAAATACGTCTTACTTTACAATGGGAATAAATTAGCTCTTACTCTAAGATAACTACAATAAAAGCTGCAAAGTGTAATCTACAATAAAATACAATAAGAGAAGTATCAAAAACCAAAATACAAATAATTAAGATAGCTACTAATAATTAAAACTGTTCGCCATGATTATTGTTAATGTAGAGTTCATTGTTAATGTAAAGTTCGTATTGTAGAGCTGATTTAGATGTTAAGTTAGTCTTCCGTACGTTTAAACTCAGAAACATGTTTAGTGTGAAAGATTCAGTACCGCTGGGTCTACGTTCGCGTGTCGTATGTAGATTTTCATGTGCTGACGGTAATGTCAGTTATATTGGTGAGACCACTCGCCACATTTGTACACGAGTTCGTGAGCACCTCTTGTCGGACAAAACTTCGCATATTTACAAGCACCTGCAATCATCAAGGGCCTGTCTTGACTCTTGTGATACTGAATGTTTCACGATCTTAGGTTTTGCCGCTTCAAAATACCAAACTAAGATCAAAGAGGGATTGCATATTAAGCGGGAACAACACATTCTTAATCAGCAATTGAAGCATCTAGAATTGTCCCTTTCCTTTTAATTATGTTTTTCCTTGGTCTTTTATTTTATTATTATTATTATTATTATTATAATTATTTTATTTATTTATTTATTTTGCTTTAGATCTAGTCAAGCGCGCGCTATTTACATTTTCACGTTTTTAACATTCAAATCTAACGTAAGCCCTGACACGTAGTTTGTAACGTACCTTGATATAAATTCAAATGTACAACCGTTAAATACTCATTTGCAACTGAAAATGACATGAGAATGTCGAAAAATGTCTTGTAAATTCAAACTGAAAGTTGTTGTTTCTTTTTTGAGAGAAACTGAGATAAATAACCAAAAACTTAACAATTTGTACTTTTATAATGGCCATATGCGTAACTAGCAATGCCATCAGAAAGAATATGTCTTTTATCATCAAAAAAACTTAATGAAACCTTAGTTAACTCATAACTACCAATCTGGTGGTTTTGGCTTCTAATGGTTTTCATTTTGTGATTTATTTGTTTGTCATTTAATAAAACATCAGCATAATTTGCATGTTCTCAGTCTTTTTTTTATCACTGTTTTTTCCTTTTGCTGTTCTGCTAGTGTTACCATTATCTTTATTATAACTGTACATTTTGTATCTTAAGCCAACAAACTCAATGATTGGAACACCAGCAGCTTCATCTTTCATTTTACCAATAACTTTCTTGTTTTCTTTGTTAAAGTATTGTGAAGATTCATCGTAATCACTGTTGTCAAACATATCTCTATTCTTCCAAAAATCTTTGTAAACATTTACTGCTTCAATCTCATAAGTTAATGAATCAGTATCTGTAGACAATAACTTTGCTTTGTCGTTATATTTATACTTTGTATAATTGTAATGAAAATCATACAAATCTGGAATACACATTCAAACATAAGCTGGTCGATTTAAAGTCAATGTATCTTTTATTTTGTGAACAGCAACAAGATTCTCATTAAATATCTTACTTGATACAAAAGTTGGTTTTGATGTTAATTTCAACAACTTATTCTCATTTGTTACAACTCTCACATCAACACGTTTTCTTAGATTTCCCATTGTTTTACCAAACACTGAATTATTCATTAACTTGAAAAAGTCTTTCTCAAAAGCGTTTTTTGCTTGTGTTCTCTTTTGTGTATTAAAGTCGATGTATTGTCTTAACGATGGTGACTGAATAAATTCAAGTACTCTATGAACTTTTTTCAATTTCATTCCAAGGTTGAGATATAGCTGAAGATTTCGGTAATGAAGAACGCATTTCTCTTGGTTTGATAATGTTAGGATCAATTTTGATACAAGACCTGTTGATATATTAATTTTATCAGCGATTTGTTTACTGTATGGTGACAACATGTCTGGTGTGACTTTGACCTTTTCCGGTGCGAGTAGATAATCATTATGCAAATCATGCAATTATTTTGGGTATTCAAGATCGACTTCCAAAATTAATCCCTTTTTACTATCTTCAGTAAAAGAACAGATGTTAAGTTTATCAATCTTCTATTGTGAAAGCCATTTGAATCCACCAGTCGGAATGTATTGCGACCTAGCTCAACCGTAAACATTATTAGCATCAAGATACATGATATACTTTGAAGGTTCATTCTCATTAAGATCTTTCATGTATTTGTTATTCGCTTTTCCACATCGATTAGCAATATAACTTATTCCACCGCGCATACCTTTTTCAGTGAACTGAAACATGTCAATATTAGTCATCAATTCAAGTTTGATGTTAGTCATTTTCAACATAGCATCCCAAGATAATCCCAGACTTGTGAAGTAATGGCAAGGATCGAGTTTGTAATATTGAAGACAAGTTTATCTGAAATTCTAAAACACATCAGCTAACAACAATATGTCAGACTTAAGGTACAAATCATGATAATCACCCATTGTTTTTAACTTGAATCTTTTTTATATACTTTAAGCATGTTTGCAATCATCGTCTGAGATATGCTCATCTATTAGTATGCTGTAAAATTTATCTTTGGTTGGAAGTTCTGTCTCATCGAATTTATCTAAGCTATCCATGTAATCATAAGGATAAACACCCTTTTGAGTCATAAGATTGAATTTTGTTTTCTTGAATTGTTCTGAAGTATATTTAAAGCTTCTTTAGGAAGATTATTGACTAGTTTATCAAGACTTGAGCTCATGAATTGAAAACTATCGATGAAAGTAAGATGACTCCCTAGTGTGAAAGCCATATACTTTTCCATGTTGTTTGGAATTGCGTTAATGTTAATTTCAGATTCTTCTCCCCCCACTCGGGCCTTTGCTAGCTAACGTGTTTATGTCATCGTTGGAAGAAAGGCTAGTGCTCGAAGGCAAACTGCCTGATTATCATCGCAGATATGCTGATAAAACTCTCACTATAATGCCCAACATTACTACAGCTACGGATTTCCTAGACACCCTGAACCACGCCCATCCTCTGTAAGCTTCACAATGGAAATCGAAAAAGATGGCATTCTCCCCATTCTTGGAACCCAGCTCCTAAACCATGCACCCCAAATGGAGACGAAAGTTTATGTTAGGTCAACTAATACTGGTTTACTTGTCCACTACCAGAGTTACGTTGACAACCGGTACAAACGGAACTTAACAACTATGCTCGATCGCGCTCACCGTTTGTCCTCTTCATGGCTTTATTTTTCTGAGGAGTGTGAGCGCTTGAGGTATTTACTCTCACGTTTAGACTACCCTCTCCACCTTATCAACTCCACCATTAACACCTTTATGAACTCGAGAGTTGCTGACCAGCAGCCATTGCAGGCGTTGGGAAGATTGGCGAAAAATGATGTAACCCGGGTAGTCATACCCTTCAAGGACCAAGACTCCGCTAACATTGTTAAGAATGGCTGCCTGTTAGAATCGAGAATCGTCCGTCAGCGACCATTTTGGCGAATTGCTCATATTTTGCCCAACGATACCCTTTGGTAAACTGTTTTCAAAAATCAAGTTTAAATGTTCCGACGAGTGTTCATTTTTCAGAAATTTGCGAAAATTTGAAAACGCGGTTTAAGTGCGGTTTTTCGCTTGGCAAATTGTCCAAAACTCACTGCAAAACCCAAGCTCCGTTGAAGGCTTAAAATGAATTCAGTTAACACCAAACTTTACTTGTGTCAAGAAAAAGTCTTCCCATTCATTTGTGTTATGTTAATTTTTTCCGTACACAGCTATGTTGTGATCTTTTTTGTCCCTTAAGCAACACCCTCAAAAAGTTCTGTACATGGGGCGAAATATAGGTAAAATTTAACGCGATAAAAGTATACCTGGTACATAATTTTTTAAATTTTTAACTTGATATTCGTAATAAAATGTCATTATTCAATACCTGGGTAAAATTTGAGGCTTTGAATCGGAACGCTTCCTTTTGAAAATACCACAAATTTTTGTGTCCTGAGCGAGCAAAGATGTATGTTTTGTAAACAAACGCTAATATAATTATTCCCTGCAGGGTAGAAAAAGGTTTTGAAATCAACTTTAATTTTGGAAATTTTTAGCTGTTATGCCACAAGATATTAGGTAAAGGGGAAATCATACATTCAAAGAGGCGTGTGAGAGCAGAGAGAAAATAAAATCAGTGTCCAAAATGTACATACCGTTGTTACATCGATCAACATTATGCAAATTACGACCTCAGCTGTAGGAAAACTATGATATCTCTTGCTCAGTTTGTTGAATGACTCTTAAACAATTAAATGGTTGTTTTTCATATATATAGAGATAATATGTATATATTGATCAATAATTCCTGAGAATGCATGGGGAGAACAGCATTCTGTACAAGCATTTCAGTGTATCAATGCAAATTATTTCTATTTATCATAACCGACGTCCGATCCCAGCAAACACGCACCACATAGTGCCCTAAATGAGCTGTCATAAATAAACCAAAGACTGAAAAAAAACAAAAACTTCACTCAAGGTCTGATAACCACACGATAACACTTTTACACTTCAATCTCAGATTTACTACAAAGGGCAAAGGATAGTGCGTCAGTATACCCAGCATACTGTGGGAAAGGAAGATTCTCGTGTTTCTCTGAAAAAAGGCTGGGCTCTCAGAGTAATTAAAAAAGGCTTACAGATTCAACGAAAAACAAAAGTCGTACTTTCTGTCTAAACTTCGAATAGGGCAGACGACAGGCCACAAGCTTGACGCTGAGGTAGTTGCTCGAGATATGCGGCGTGCTTGGGGCACCGATGGTGCACGACTTTTCCAGTCATCGGACTTCCTCACAACTACCCAGATCAATCAATCAATCAATCAATCAATCAATCAATCAATCAATCCTTTATTTAAACACGTGACACCTAGGAGTACTGAAGTTCTCGTTAAAACGTGTACGTGTATGTACAATTAGAAATAAAACATAATTTCTGTAAGAATACAAATAATAAGTAGATCTATGAAATAACTAAAAACAGGATCGAAGATCATAGACAAGAGTTATCAACTCAGGTAACCTGAAACCGCGTTATCAGATGTTCGTTAATTTATGAAAAGTTAAGAATCGCTGGAACATGATTTTTGAAAAGGGTTTGCTGAAAGGTTTCTTTGGGCGAAATATCAGCAATTCACCAAAATGGTTTAAAGAGTCATTCAACAAAATAAGCAAGAGATATCACAGTTTTCCTACAGCTGAAGTAGTAATTTGCATAATGGTGATCGATGTAACAACCGTATGTACATTTTAGACACTGATTTTATTTTCTCTCTGCTCTCACGCAACTCTGAATGTATGATTTCCCTTTTACCTAATATCTTGTGGCATAACAGCTAAAAATTTCTAAAATTAAAGTTGATTTCAAAACCTTTTTCTACCTGGCAGGGAATAGTTAGATTAGCGTCTGTTTACAAAACATACATCTTTGTTCGCTCAGGACACAAACATTTGTGGTATTTTCAAAAGGAAGCGTTCCGATTCAAAGCCTCAAATTTTACTCAGGTATTAAATGATGACATTTTATTACGAATATCAAGTTAAAAATTTAGAAAATTATGTACCAGGTTTACTTTTATCGCGTTAAATTTTACCTATTTTTCGCCCCATGGACAGCACTTTTTGAGGGTGTTGCTTAAGGGACAAAAAAAAACACAATATAGCTGTGTACGGAAAAAATTAACATAACAGAAATAAATGGGAAGACTTTTTCTTAAAACGTGGGAAGTTTGGTGTTAACTGAATTCATTTTAAGCCTTCAACAGAGCTTGGGTTTTGCATTGAATTTTGGACAAGTTGCCAAGCGGAAAACCGCACTTATACCGCGTTTTCAAATTTTCGCAAATTTCTGAAAAATTAACACTCGTCGGAACTTTTAAACTTGATTTTTGAAAACAGTTTACCAAAAGGTATCGTTGAGCAAAATATGAGCAATTCACCACAATGGCCGCTGACGGACGATTCTCGATCCTTATAGGCAGCCATTCTTAAGACACAGTTGAAAGACCTTAGCATTAAGCTCCAAACCACAATCCAGCCCGTATTTGTCAATCGGAAAATTGGCCTAAACCTTAAAGAATGTGAGACCAAACCACAGCTGGTTAATCAACAGTGCGTATAGTGTACCAATTTAAATGTAACCTGTGCGATACAGGGAGCTATGTTGGTTACACACGCGGGCATTTATATGCCCGCGTGGATAGCCATAAGAGCACGTCATCTTCAGTACGCAAGCACTACGACAACGATCACGCAGGTGCTGTCCCTGAGGACCTTCGTAGCTGTTTCAAAGTTCTAAAGAAGTGCATGAACAAATTCAGTTGTCTTGTCAACGAGATGCCTTACATCAAACAGTTAAAAGCGAGTTTGAACGTGCAAACGGATTCTATCCGTGCTAAAGTATTTGTGTAGCTACCACCCCTATGTAAATTAGTTGTAACTCTTGAACTCACATTTGTTAATTTTATTTTCATTTGTACCCTTCATAATGGCGTCATGAAGTCGCCGAAACGTCGGGATATTATATCGCTCGTTTTTACCTGTCTATGTATTACTAAATCTCTGTTAATTCTCCTCTTTTATTCATATATTTATTATTCTTAACGATTTTACCGATTTCTTGCATGATAAAATGTGAATCATAACCTCTCAGATTATGAAATATTACTGGTATTTTATCACTGATTCGAAAGTTTAAATTACAATCTTGATGAGCTGAACCTCTGTATTTTCTGGTTATTTGACACTAATCTCTTACACGAATATCTTTGTTGGTATATTAAGTTAACAAATATGGCATGTATCAGCATTTTTAAACTGTTTCTCATCTTCTTTAGTCATTCTCATTGGTTTGTTAAATTCAGATTTGATAACTCTCTCACAATATTCCACCTCTTTAAGCATCTGTTCCATGAATTTTTAAACTGCTTTCTCACCGCGATATATTTGTATAGGTTTTGTATACTTGTCATCATAAGTACAAACAACCTAGTAACCATATCCACAATCAGTATGTGTTTGATAAGCTTCAGTGAAAGATTCATCGTCAGATGGTTGCCAACCTTGTAATTTCTCGGTTATCGCTTTGAAGTCGGCATAGATTATAAATGGAGCAGGTAGTTGTTTATGATAATTATTGAATTTCAATATGTTGCTATCTTTAGTCGGCAACTTTACAGCTTGCGCTCCATTGATTACGAGACAATTAACTTTGTGATCAGTTAATACCTTTTCAGAGTTAAAACACTGCAAACAACACACACAAAAGTGCTTTTTATTCTTGTGTTTCGTTTGGTTAAACATAAGTCTATTGAAATCTTTCATCGATACATAATGTAAATTTTTCTCTTCTTAATAAAAGATTCAAATTATTTTCATTCCTCTCTTTGACAATATATATTGGATATCATTATTTATCATCCTAGCCGAATACGTTTTCAATCTTGTTGATTTGTTTTATAGTCACTGGAAATTCAATTCCTGTGTAATCCAATTGTTCAACGAAAGCTGTCAACTTTTTTAATCCGCTCAGGATACTTCTCTTGTGGATTTAAGTGTCTCATATGAAACCAACGGAAGCATTCATTATCTTTATTTTTCAGATTGATCAATCCTTTTCTATTTTTTCTCAGTTCTGGTGGAGGTTGAATCTAAGAAGAACCTTTGGTTGGATTATATATAACAGTATTTATATAGTGATTATCTGCTGATTAAATACGCCAGCCAGATCCCTGTGAAATCCATTGTGCAATTTGATATAGTATGTGTTGCTTTGTTCATTGTAAAAAGTCTGCTATTTCTGGTCATTAATTATTGTCTGAGGTGTACTATTAAAATATGCTGTTTTTGTTTGAACTTCATCATCTCTAATATGCTTCTCAAAGGTAATCTTTAATGTCTCTGTGAATTTAAAACCTTTCATGATGCTTAATATATTCCGAAGGAATTTAATGATAGCAAATCTTGTGCTCTACATTTGAATCAATGGATCTTTATTATTTTTTGTTCGTATTTCATATGATTTAGTGAATTCTTTTAAAGCTTTGTTTGTCTCAGTAACTCTTGTTCTTGGTAATGGAACAGGCCTCTTTGTTCTTGGTTTAGGCACTAGTTTATAATCATCTCGGAACTTTAAAGGTGGTTCAATAATGTTTTCTTCATAATCTTGAACCATCTTTTGAACATTATTTGGTAATAGTGTAAATTGAATTTTCCTTGGTGCTGGCTAAGGTCGATATTTTGGAACAGATCTCAAATTCATTATTATGTCAATGAGCTGGTCTTTTGTCAGATTTTGTAATTTGTTTTTTTTTCATCTCTATATCATATGTAGATAAATTTTTTCCATATATTCTACATGTGAATTTTAAGTATATTTTGATTTTCTATATTTTCTAGACTTGAATTTTCTTTGAGTGTTTTTTATTTTTATTTTCCATATTTTCTACGCGCGAATTTTCTTTGTGTTTTTAAAATTTTGAAAAACACGTTTGAACCGGTTTGAACCAGTTTTATCGTCATTTTGAATTTTTGTGAGTCAGCATTTTTGGAATTCTTGGAATCTTTAATGAGTCAATATTTTTCTGGAAATTTGGGGATTTTTGTTGACTCATTAAAAACATAAAAACAAATCATTAATCATCGGATTAGGAACCTTTTTAAAAATTTTCCTATAGTTTTTATCAAGAGATTTCAAAGTTTTTGTTAACTCATCAAAAACGTATAAACATATCATTAGTAAGTGAATTGGAAGCATATTGCAGGCATTTTTGGAAAATGATCTGATACTCTCATTCACTATACTACTACCGTCAGCGCATATACTTTTCCAAATGATTGGCTTGGTTTTTTATTTGGTTTGACAAAAATTTTTTCATGATGAAGGAATTGGAAGGAGTGGAAACACTGAAAATGAGGAACAGGAGCTTGTGCAAAGTGGCTATCAATATAGGTTTGAGCCTTATTTACCCAAACTTGCACATCTTATGTATAAAGCAAACAATGGCGCGTAAGACAGTATTGATACGAGGAGAACAATCAGCTGCCGTAATCCATACAGTTTTCATTTGACAAAATTATAGGAAAGACTTTTTATGAATTTGACTGAAAACCTACCTTCCTTCATAGCGTTGATTACGCTAGGTTCCAATTGAACAACAACTGTTGCATCATTGCGACATTCCTACCTCCTATGAAATTCGGAAACTAAGTGTAAGCCATTATCACGCATTAAATACGTGTAACGTCTGTTTAAATACCTTTCCCCGATTTGCTCTTGAAGGAAGGCGATAATCACCTCATTGCGTAAAACTGGGGACTCTAACACAAATACATAAACAATAGACCACTTTCATAAATGGCTGCTGGATCGATATTCTTTTGTTTAAATTTAAATTAGCCCTACTGGCCTCGTTCTCCAGTACAAAATTCAACAGAATACATTATCTCAAGCGAGGCCAGTAGAGCTTATTTAAATTTAAACAAAAGAATATTTATACGGCGGCCATTTATGAAAGTGGTCTATAGTCTCCATTGGCGCGAAATTATACACGGTCATTTTCTGCGGACATTATCTGTTCTTATGAATAAAGGCTGATAGTTTCGAAAGAAACTGTTTGGGGCTGCGTCGGTGGGAGTAACGAAATAATTTGGATATATCAACAAAGTTCAAATGGTAAATTGGCCACCGTAACGATTACAAAAAGCTGACATTTCAAGCCTTAGCCCTTCGTCGGACCGAATCTGTTCTTAGATGCGAACAGTTTTCCGAGAGCGAAGCTCGAGTAAAACTGTGAGCTTCGAGGAACAGATAATTTCCCAGCACAAATATACGGCCATGTTATCGCGCAAAATAGAAGCTTTTTTGTTTAATATCCGTCAACTTTTTTTTTCAACGCGCGGGAGAAATGTTTACGAATAGCAATTTTACGGCTTAGAATGCTCACTTTTCAGTATTCTCTGATACGATTTCAAGAACATAAAAACGTCTTCCTTGTTCTGTAACAACTACTCTACGCTTTCTCATCTTGAATTAACTTTTAAGCGCAGGGGTTTCCGTATTGGACGCAAGGTTTGGACATTAACAATATCTTTTACGGTATATCTTCGGATATCCCCCACGAGTTTTCATGAAATAAAGGATCAAGTTTGCACTTTCTTTGAAGACCACTATTTTAAAGTGTGTAACAAAGCTCGAAAGCAAAAGTAAACTCTGTATCGTTTTGAAACCTTGTGTGACAAGTTGAAGTCTCACGAGCCAATACCACGCGAGCGTTACGCAACTGAGACCTGTCACAAAATGCTTCTCTGATTGCTTCGCATTTCCCACCTATGAAAAATTGCGTCGCACGTAGACTATTCAATCGAAAATCAAATCAGAAATATTCTCATATATGACAACAAAAGTCAAGTAAATTCGCCCGCAATTACACTTGATTGTTGTCAGGCGCAACTTGAATAGATGAAATATCAATTTTTTTTTTAGTACCTGTTCAACTGTCATCATCTGAATCCGTTAACTCCCCGCAGATGCAGCTTCTTTTTTCTCTATGTGTAACGATATCAAGAAAAAATATTTGCTTAGCTACAGTTGTGATAAAACTATGAAATATTTCATATTCACCAGATACGATCTAACCCTGTCTAATGTCATGCTACTTCATAAAGGTTCTTAAGTTTGTTTGCTTGTTGTTTTTTACTTTGTTTATCGTTTTTACTTTATTACGCGCGTTTCTATATTTTGCTAAATGTTGCCATTTAGACTCAGTTATTCTCCTTTGAGTGTAAGACACTCGCTATCCGCTAGATCCTGTCTTTCTTAGAGGGAGACATCATCCCCCTTATAAAACTGGATCGAAAAGGATGAAGACAGCCCACGAGTAGTGTTACTGAACCAAGAGGACACGTTCTCTTCATTACACAGACTTTTTTGTATTTATTATCATTTTAAATTATTGCGTCAAAGAAATGAAAAAGAATTAAACTACAACTGCTTAATCCATAAATTGAAGAGATATAGTTAGTGCGTTCTTTGAACTTCCTCGCAAATTAATATAAATAATGTGGCGTTTAATCAACAGAATATCACTACTTAATTGTTAGAGGTGCATCAATATTTTAAGGAGAGGTTAAATTTCAGGCTCTCCTGTGAATTATAAATCTAAGAAAACTGTACATGACATGAAAGTCTTTTCTATGATATTTCCTTGAAAAGCGCTCAAAGTTTCCTAAAATTCCACTTTTCCGCTTTCACCGTTACAACTTCACCAGGTTCCTAAAACGGTAACGGTGAACTTATTTCATGTAAATGCACCTAATTATACCATAGACATGTCGGCGATCAAAATTGAAAAAAGCTTCTGGTCCAGTCTTGCTAGAGATTTCATCCCAGTGCATTCATTGTTTGAATCATAAAGCTTTTTCGTCCATTCACACTCGGAAAGGATGCAAATTTGCAAAGTAACATAAAACTATGGTTTTTTTTTCTTACGTATTGAATCTTGAGCAAGATTAAACAGGCAACCATCTTTCTGTTGTTTTCACTCATTGACTTCCTCTCACATGAAGAGAGAATTCGGTGTTAAATCAATGTCAAATGTCAATCACCGGAGGAAGATAAAAAGATCGACAAATGCCATAAATTACATATTGATTCTTGCAGCAACCGTTGCAATTTTCCCTTTTTTTATTGCAACATGCTACAGATTATTTGATTCCTTTTCGGCCTTACCTGAATATTGCTTGTTATAAGGCTCATTTGCCAGATGGTTTCTCGATGTTTCGCTGTAAATGGAAACAGAACAGTTTCGCGTCTTATAATGAAAATTATTAATGACACTATATCGAAAAGGATATCTGCTCCTCCAAAAGAAATATCAGCATCATTTATTCGTCTAGTTTTTCGATTCACTAGTGGCATCGTTGCAGAAACATTGTTTCAATTCTTCTGCAAACCCTAGTGTATCGTACAAGAAAATATTATTGTTGTCTACAGGGTTTTCTCGCTTCAGCATTTTCAGATTTTGTATTTGGATCGGTGAAAAGCTGTTATAGTTTCATAGCTCCTCCATGGACAGATGACTCAGATACCTCAAGGTGTATTATGTTTGTCTGCGGGTCAGCAATGAGAATAATTCTGTAGTTTAAACTGGTGAAGAATAGTGGAGATAATTTTTGCTCGGTCTTCGCCGAATAAAGAACGACTTTACTCATTTGTCTCGAGTATGAAATAGTAGAAAAAAAACTGAGCCTTATTTGACGATTCGATCTCTAAACTTGGCTATTTCGATTCTTTTCAAAATTCCTTAATTCGACGACAGAGCTGGAAATTTACTCTCTTTCTTCATCTTTTTTAAGAGATGACGTATTCCACCCACGGTATTGCGGGTCGCATATAACCCCGTATGTATGTCTTCACTCAATATCGAGTACTTTATAGCCCTGTGACAGAGCTGAAGACCATAAACTTCGATGGTCAAAGATTCGTATCCTCGAAAGGATTTCTCTTTCACCCTCGCTGATGACAAAAAAAATATCTCTCATTTTATCGTCTTATCCTTTAAATTATTTTTGTAGGTATATTTTCTGTCATTGCACAATACTGTTCTTACCTCAGCTCTTGTCAAAATTCAGTTTTTTCCACAATCAGGTGAGAAAACAAATTACTTGATATCTCGAGAAGTTTTGAGGAAGCTGAATATGCGTTTTTCGAACTCGAAACAGAAAAACTTGTACCATTTGTTTATTTGGTAAGGAATGATTCTATTTTTTTACTACAATGTATGCTATTTCACTATTTACGTCACACCAAGTTCGAACTGGGCATCAACTGATATTTTTAGCTTTTCATTTTCACTAATCTAACTTACAGTACAATTACATGTCGTACGTAGATAAACTTAATTCATCACAAGATTCGACTGTTTTGCTAATATTGCGTGATATATCTTTAAAAACCATTTCTTTTTAGTCAGTATCCTTAGATCGATTACTGTAATGTCAGACCTAGAAATCTTAGAGGAATTTTTTCGACCAAAAAAAGGCTTTCTATTTCATTGTTTTACGTACATTTATGAAGGGGTGAGAGGAGAAAGAGGTCCGGACCATTCCCTCGCGCTCTTGTTTCTTGCACGCGGTCAGTGATCTGGGGACTTATTCAACCACTACAGATGCGGGCTGGTATGGCGTTCCATCACCGCCAAAACTTAAACTTAGCTCTTTATCCACGCATACTATCACTCACTAGCAACATAAAAATATTGAATTGAAACATTCAACCCTCCACTACAACATTCATGTCAGGCGTTTAAAATACACTCACAACATTTAAATATACACTCCAAACATTCAATCAATCAAGTGAAACATTTAAAGCAGGCATGCAAAATCCACTTACAACATTTGGACATACAATTTAAACAAGCGGTTATTCAATTCCAACTTTCATTTCGGACATTCGACTTTCAATTCGACCGTCCATTCAAACATTCGCCGGATTATTCAATTTAAACATTCAATTTGAACATTCAATACGAACATTCAATCGAACATTCGATTCAAACATTCGATTTTTCAATTCAAACATTCAATTAAAACGTTCAATCTAAACATTCAATTCCAACATTGAGTCCAAACATTCAATTCCAACATTCAATTCAAATTAAACATTCGATTATTCAATTCGAACATTCAATCCAAACATTCAATTCAAGAAAAGAAAATTCGATCTTATGACTCGAAAAGGTTTCTCCTTATGATTACATGGATAGCTTTGACAAATCCGATGAGACAGAACTTCCAACCAAAGATAAATTTTACAGCATACTAACAGATGAGCATATTTCAGACGATGATTACAAACATGCTCAAAATATATGGAAAAGATTCAAGTTAAAAACAAAGGGTGATTATTTGGTGATTATTCAGTTTGGGGTGCACGGTTTAGGAGCTGGGTGCCCAGAAAGGGGAGCATGCCATCTTTTTCGATTTCCATTGTAAAGCTGACAGAGGGATGGGCGTGGTTCAGGGTGTGTAGGAAATCCGTAGCTGTAGTAATGTTAGGCATTATAGTGAGAGTGTCCTCAACATATCTGCGATAATAATCAGGAAGTTTGCCTTCGAGCACTAGCCTTTCTTCCAACGATGACATAAACACGTTAGCTAGCAGAGGCCCGAGTGGGGGAGAAGAATGTGAAATTAACATTAAAGTGCTACTGAAGTGAATTACATGAATACCCTTTTTGAAATAAAAAAGGTTTTTCAATCATAGAAAAGTTGTTTTAAAAAATAAAAACGTATAATAACGGTCCAAAAATTTCTCATATCGGAGCTCAAAGAGTACTTCTTAGTGCGTCCATTTCGCGAATTCTGAGCCTTCGAAGTTCCCAGCGGTTGACAATACCTGTGACGTCACACGGTTGACACGCTGTAATCCACAGTAAGTCTTCGAGTTCTTGGCGACTTCAATGCGGCAAATACATCTTAGCCTGCGACTATATCTTATATAATATCCAGTTCTGACGATTCGGACTCCAAATCGAGTTCTAGGAATGTTTCGGAGGCAGGAGAAAGCGAAAACGAGAGAGATTTCGGAGTGGTTGGCGGACTCGTGGAGTGATACCGATTCGAGCCTGAAGCACCTGAAGGCTATGAAGAACTAGATGAAGAAGACGAAGATGGCTTGACTCCGGCGATATTGGAGTCTAGGTCTGAGAATCAAATAACCTTAGATGAATGGTAGGTGAAAACTTAAAGCGAAACTCCGACATTACACCTTCTCTTCGTTTGTTTTCGTCCACGCGAGTGTGTTTGCATAATACTAAGTTGTCTCGGGCTCGCGCTTATCAGTCTTTCCTGATGTTTACATTATTCTGAATTCAAGTGTCGTGGCAACAACTGCGATACAGAACTTCTGTGGAGTGCCTTCGAGTTTCGTTGCTGTAAGGAAGTCACGGCAGCCATGGCAAAACTGACCTTTGAAGGCATCGAAGGTAATTGCGTGCTCGACCATCCAGACTTGCTCTGACAAACGCCACAGTACTTGAGCAGGTTTGCTCTCTGATGAAGGACAAGAATGGCCAGGCTTACAAGTTTCCAACCAGAGGAACTCTAAATGCGAAAAAGGAGTAAGTACGATTTCTTATGTTTATAAAACTTCGCCTCATTTCAGTCAAGCGCATCGACCGAATGTGGATGAGGCTCACCTACTCGAGTACATAAAAATAGCTTACAAGTTAGATTGCTGCAGAATGTTTTCTGTGTAATTTGACTGAGAACGACTTCATTTTAACAGCAATAATGCTCCGATATTATTGGCAATATCTAAGCAATAATTTCAGATGTAAAAGTCTTTTGTAAGAATTAAAAGGAGAACCTGAAAACAATATTTGGTTGATCACTCTAACATCGATTGTGTCAACTTCACTCAATGTTATTATTTTGTTTTTGATGGTTTTGGTGGAGGGGAGGAGGAGATGACACTGGTTTGTTAAAAATACAACTCCAAGTGCTATAACTCATAAAAACTGTAAACTTTTCTTCTTTCTTAGAAGCTGTTGTGCCACTGCATACCGCTTTCTTGTGCGATGGATATTTGGGCCCCTTGGTTGGAACAACACTAAACCACTTCCTGCCTGTATAATTATACAATAGAATTAGGCAGAAGTATCAGACTGCCTCCACCAGAGGTTACATCACTGCAGAGCAAAGGCAAAATTAAGCAACAAGTAAAAATTCTGTACAGCAACAGCTCTTTTAGGAGCCACCACATTTTAAAAAAGTCATGACCACTGTGCATTCAAGTTGTTGATCTTTTATTTTCCAATGCTACATACCACATGCAAGATCCCTGTCACAGTACATGTATCTGTTGTGACAAGTGTAAATATAGTACAATTTTATTTTTTAGTCTCACCATTTGGCCATGATAAACACAAACAAAATCTATTTACTAAAGTTTCTTTTGATATCCAATCAAAATGTCTGTATGTTCATCGACTGGCATATGTGTTTTAGGTGGTACTAGCACCAGGACAGCTTCCTCTTGCATGGTTTTTCATTGGAAGCTTGCACTTTCTGCATGTAGGTGTTTTTCTTTTCTTCTTGCAGGCTGTTGGTTAGCATGGGTGCTTGATGCCTGAAGTTCACTCAGAATTTCAGCTGCAAGTAGAATAAGTTTATTTAATGTAGAAAACAAAAAACCAAATTTCTTGTTGATATTTTGTAAGAGTTTAAAAAGAAAACTTATGTTTTTCTCTTTCTTTATTTCTAGACATTAATGAATGCGCCGAGGACCCACACTCTTGTGACGCCATTGTGCAAATACTGCGGGATCCTACAGGTGCACCTGGAACCCAAACTATTATGGAAATGGAGAAACATGCAGACAAATTGGTGAGTTTGATCAATCCCTATTTCAAAACTAGGCTTAAGACATTTTTGTTTAAAAAGTATTACTGTTAATTAATTACTTATTCTTATGTCTTAATAATCTGTTGTTAGGCGCATTGAGATTAGAAATGCGCCCTATAAGCATCTATTTATTATTACTATTATTATTATTATTAAATGATAAATACACATAGATAAATCATTTGCCGATCAGTAATCGCAAATCATGATGTTTCACATACTTTTTTTACTCTTTTAAAAGTGGATAGCCTTTGGTGACACACTTAGTATTGACATATGGGCCTCCCATCGTTTCGCGCTTTAATTTAGAGAATAGAACTATACAGTTATTTTTGTCATATTCTTCTATTCACTAAATTAAAGCGCGCTAGTGACCACTCTCGACCTAAGTCGATTCACAACAATGTGCACTCTTCCTAAGCAGTTTATGATAATACGTTGTCTTTCTTAAGTCTGTTGAGAGTCCACCAAATAAATTTTCCTTACCTCGCTAATCGCATGTTCCTACACATAAAAAGAAAAACATTCAAAACAAAAAGAAAAAAAAAATTAAAGAGCATTTGATACATTGCCAGCAAATATTCAAGGAAAGACACCTTGCACCAGTTATCCTTCACTAGGTAGGCGTCCTAATTTCCCTTTATCAAATTTAGTTATTTAAAGTTAACTTCTGACTTTAGCCTGCATTAATTTTGGACGGCTGGATGGTTCTAATCAATTGTGACGGTGCTTACTCCTACGAAGGAACAGGCTGCAGAGCAGACTAAATTTTAGCGAGGTAGTGCAGTATTTTCCTTACGAAAATTATAGCTGTCATCTTTCATTTAACGGTAGTGGAAGGCTGGGGAGGGGTACAAATTTGTACCAAGGGGGTGAGCGACAGTGAAAAAGGTTGGGAGTGATATCATTTTCGTCCCTTCCCGCCCCCTCCCCCCTACCGGCGACTTCAACTCCAAATGAAACATGGCCAGTTGAATAAACGATCGCGCGCTTCTCAACGTCATCTCGTCATAATCTCAAGGTCTTTGATATTCACCATTATCATTTCCCGTTTGATTTTTTGTCTTTTTTTTCAACTCTCAAGTTGATAATTGTCATAACTACTCAACACTGACCGAGCTTGAAAGGAAAAGCAGTCACGTCACACCCAATTTTCCAGTTTTATGTGACAAGCAACTCCCTGAGAGATGGTATCGTTTCATGGGAGCTGCAGGCACAAATATGCTAACAACCCGTGTGCCAGCATACAGATGTGGTGCAGACTGGTCGGGCTGGTTGGATGGTGATCATCCTTCAGTGGAAGATGGGGAAGTTACCAGGACAGTCTGTCTTAGTGATCGTGAAACAGATTGCAAGGACACGGTGACATTTTTGCGAAAGACTGTAGATCCTACTTCATCTACAAATTTCATCCACCTCCAGTTTGTAATTCGCGCTGTGGCACAGATTAAACATGGGGCCGAAGATTGTAAATATGAATGAACTGATAGGGGAACATCTCACCGGAATGTTTTATCATTAATTTTTCGAATACTGTTGCTGAGAGTAATTTGATGGATACTAAGGGATTTCAACAAACGCTTGGACTCGGCTTGCGTACCCATTTTAAATTGTTATAAACTAATAGTAGCTATCACTAAGTGCCAACGAGCATGACAAAAACTGAATATTTATATCAAATTTTAAAAATGGGTTTATAACCCCAAATGGGCATGGTATATTGTAAACAATATTCTTGAACTCCGAGTGACAATGCAGAACACAAGTAATGCCTTTTATTATCCAACTACACTCCGAAGAATACAATTAACACCATAGACGAATACAAATATCACGCGGTATTTGTACTCCAGAAAACCAATTAGATAGGTTTTCTTACATCGCGCATAGGGAAGAAGTGGATGAAGTTACAAAAAAAGAAAATGGCAGACAATTTGAATCATATTTCTGACTACTAACAGTCAGAATGGCTGACAAATATAGATGGAAGTTTATTAGATGAATCGAACGAAGAAAAACATCTGAACGACCAGGAAAAGCAGAAACAGCAACATGACAACGCGCCAATTCCGTTGCGCTTCGCATGCTGGCTTGACGTCACAATCTCTGCACACAATGATTGGTCCGTTGAAAGACAATAGACCTCTTTTCCATTACGTCATTGGAATCCCAGGAATCTTACCTTACAAACATGTCCCCAATCACTGCACAGTACTTTCGCACGGCTCTATAATGCTGCCGCCTCGCCAGCCTCGCGTCTTCGCTCGGCTGGCTCGTTTGGCAATTTTAATATAACAGCATCTATTCCATTTTATAACGACGAAATTGAGATGCATGTAAAAAAAAAATGGCAATTTCCACCATTTATACCATGTAATCCTAATAACACATACAATTTGGATTAAACTTTACACTCTCTAATTACCCCGATTTACTTATTTTTGACAGTAAAACCTAGCGGTCGTTGTTTTCGCTTCTATGCTGTTGACACTACAGTAACTTCCTTAGAGACTTATTCGGGACAACTATCAGACAAAGATTGAATCATTCTTAAATCCTTTACATTCTAAGATTGGTATAAAAAAAACGTAATACTTTCCAACATAAAAAAAAAAATTAAAAACCTACCACCACGAAGATGTCTCACGAGTTTGTTCACGCCACAAATCTTGGGATTGTACCCAAAAGGTACTCAGTTTTCCGAGAATGCGAAGAAAAGAAGAGGATTACTGCAATTCTTGCAGTAACAGTTGACGCTGCCGGGGCATGTATTCATTTTTGAGTGTATTACACGGAGAGAACCCTGTACAAGCCGGCCGTGGTGTGATAAACTGAAGTAGCGGAGTTAAGATAAGAAATGATGATATTAAGGGGCACACTGATATTAGTTTATCTCAGACGTGCCCCTCTCCTCTCCCTCCTATGTACTATGTGACTTAATTTAATTGGTGTAATTTTGTATCGTAAGTTTTCTTTCGTTGAAAAAGGAATTTATATCTTTTACTTTATTCTTTACCTTGTATCTACTTCTGCTAAGGTTTGCATAAATAAATAAACCAAAAGAAAAGTTAATAAAAAAAATTATTATATTATTGTCATCTAACACTTAAAAACCAAAGAAAAAAATAACTCCTAAGCAGTAATTTCATACGTTCTATTGAAGAAAATTTTCCGCTTAATTAATCTTTTAGATTTACAATTTCATGGCACAAGGCATTCTAAATGACCTCAAATGTTGCAGCTGAACCTTCTTTCTGTTTCCAGTGCAGTAATATTTTGTTGGCTTTCTCGTTGAATTGCTCATTTTCCTTGTCAAAAGCTGTGAGCCTTCCATCTTCGATATTGAGACGACGCCCAAGTGGCTGCCACACTTTCACAATCTTCCGTGACGGCGTCTGCGGATCCTTGTTGCTGAGCCCTGTCGTACGTTTCTCTTCAAAGCGAAGAATGTTAAAGGGAGGGAGGCAAATAAGTCAGATGTTGGATACACGTATTCAGCAGCCTCAGTTTGCCTTCACCCTCCTACAGTAGACTTGTGTCGGTGAGGGTCTGGGGATAGGTACCCAACACAATAGTTACAATGCCTGTCACCATTCTATTACCATACAACCCTTTACATTTTAAAAGCAGTGGATAGGAAATAAGAAATTAGAACAACCTTTGTCTTTTTGATATTTTTCGGTTAGAGTAAAAGAAAGGTAAATGAAACAATCGACTTCGTTTGGTTCCACAATCAATAGGTTAGCACGTGACCAGGTGAAACTGGCTCTATTATACGCTGTCAAGGCTAAAGTCGATCTAAATAAACTTCCCGTGAGAAGGTCGTATGACGCCATGACAGTCTTTACGTACACATCTGTAACTAATGGAAACTGGAATTGAAAAAAGTGAATCAGATTGAGTTAAAACACGGGAAAAAGCTAAAAGAATGGTTAAAAAATAATGAAGAAAGATAGGGGAAAAAGCACCTTGATCTATTCTTAATTGTTTATATTTCTAGGCGGAAGTTTCGTTATAAACCCCAACTCGATGCACGTGACCAAATAAGTAAGGATTAAAGCTTGTTCGAAGCTGAGTGTAGTGGCCCCTTTCTTCCTTTTTAGCCTTCAGTTGTCAGTGTTATCATAAAAAATAAAGCATTACAGTTAGATACCATTAGGAGGCGTAGGAGAGAAGGTTATATCAAGGCTGTGTTAGAAAGCTTCGAATGACACGAAATGCAAATATGATCAAACGAAATATTAAAGTTATTTAGGTCGTTTGACGTCGAGGAAAATATTAACAAACTGATCAAATTACAGCGTCCCTTTCACCTGTTAGATAAATACATGCTCTCTTTCACGGTTCTTCAACAATTTTCAAAACTATTAAGTGGTTTCCAATTTACCGAAAAGGACATGAGTTGTTCCACTAACAGAAAATCAATGGATGTCACTGTTCACTGTAATTTAACAGTACTCCGTCGTCCTGCTTATTCAATCCTGACATATGCCGGGGCTGACAGATTGACGTGAGCCCTTTCGAATAACTCATTCGGTTTTTCACTCAAACGGCTCTATCACATTTTGCTAAATTGAGGATTTGTAAGCTAAAGCCAAAAACAAAAAATTTAGAAAATAACAGTTTTTTTTTAAGCGAGACTTGCGAGTTCCTTAGTCTAATTCAAAGAAAATTTGTATTCACAACTAGGTATTTATACATATTCACTGATGTGAATATGTATAAATACATATTCACATCAGAAATGAAGAAATTGATAGCTGTTGCTGTATGTATTACTTTCGAATTCTCCGTCAATTAAGTTCAAACAAATTCATCATCGTTTTCATTTTTTTTAGTCTTGTTTTGACAATGTGAAAAAAGGCATCCAGGACACGAAAGCTTAGTTAATCTATCCTTTGACCAAGCATCTAGAGGTACGAGTCTTCAACTTAAATGGTCGAAGGAGAGCAGTCAAAAAGAGTGCATATCATACTAAGCAGGTTCTCAATTGATAGATGATATATTTTTCTAAAACATCAGCCAACAGGATTAATTTTCTTTATCTATCACATTACATCCGCGTCAATCATACTAATTTTAGTTAGAAATCGGGTGATATAATTTTTAGTGTGCAGGTGAACTCCGCTCTTAACTGAGGCCAAGTATGGGGCGTTTTCTTCGAAAGCTATACAGGAACTATTTTTCTGTATTTGTGATAACATTTTTTGTGGTAGATGCTACA
Organism: Stylophora pistillata; assembly: GCF_964205215.1. Classification (NCBI taxonomy): domain Eukaryota; kingdom Metazoa; phylum Cnidaria; class Anthozoa; order Scleractinia; family Pocilloporidae; genus Stylophora; species Stylophora pistillata. The sequence continues at coordinate 25,831,692 of NC_142520.1, forward strand.
AACGGTATGTAAAGTATGCAAGAACTCCTCAGCTAGTGCTTAAGAGTTACGATATTGTTTTTAATTGCAGTTTGTTATCTTAATACTTTTTTCCTTCCCACAATTTCAACAAACGAAAGTCATCGATGCGCGTGGAAAAACTTTCAGCCGAGGTACCGATAGAGGACTGGCCTATGCCAACTTCAAGGCTCACAAGTTTTCGTACCTGAACATCATTAGCATTACTTCAGATTATGTTATGAAAGGCAGTGAGTGTGGACTTGCTTGTGTCAACATACCTTCATGCTTCTCTTTCAACTTAGCTGCATTTCAAGACATCTTCGGAAAAATACTGTGTGAATTACTTCCATCGGACATGTACAACAACTCAGACAAGCTTGTCGCCCGTCGGAGTCACCACCACTTTAGTATCATGGTAAGTTCGAAATCGCAGTATTCTAAAGAATAATTTTAGAAAGTAAAATTGCCTCTACGTAAAATAAATTTTCTATGCATAGCCTTTTAAGAGACTTCTACTATCAACGAGAGGGACTTTTTCTGTCAATATCAGAGTCTTGACTTGGATGATCAATTTTGGACCACTGTAACATTTGGAACTTTTCTGTCCATGTGCCTCAAATACTTGTCAGATCGTGTTCGAGTGGTGTAAATGAGGTAATGCAAGAACTCTATTATCAAGAAAATCTTTCCGATTTTTGAGGAGGCCCTTAGTTGAGAAGAAACAAAGAGAAAAAGCGGGGAAAATTCGTTTTTGGTTATGTTGAGATCAATGTTAGAAATATAGCATCACTCGATAGGAATTGTTCTCCTCCCAGAAACTTTTCATTCATTGTTTTTCTTCTCAAAGTTTCTGTGCCGTGGCCGCTAATCTGTACAAATGGAAAAGACAAAAAACAAACAAATGTGTGTGGTTCGATTTTTTTTGGTCACTTTTGTTAATCCCCCCCTTTCACTCCCATTCTATGCATGTGTGGCTTTCACTGCGCTGTAGCTTTGTCCTTTACCCGTTTAGTCTCCGTGCATCAGTTGGCCGTGTCAGAACAATGGGAAATGCGCTGCACAGTACGAGAAGAACAGCTATGTGTGTGTTTGCGGGAAAGGATACACCGGGAAACATTGCGAAATGGGTAAGAAATCGTAGACTTTATCAGCTAAGACCGGAATTTCATGTGCACAGTGTTGGCATTCAATATTTAGTTATGTAACTTCAAAACGTTACTAGTATAGCAAAGAAGACGATTGGAACGCAAAGGAGAAATCACAGTTTAATTGAATGAGGTACGTAATCAAAATTACAAGCGAAAATAAAGAGATTGGTATGAAAGCACAGAAAAAAAGGGCGAAGTAGAGGTTGAAGATTGTGAAGTTATGATTGATGGTTGTAGCTGAGTTTGTGTTGCTGAATTTATGTGGCTGAATTGGTGTGGTTTGAACCAAAAGAAAATACAGCAGAAACCAAACTAAGAAAATGTCCCTGAGAAATGTAACACTAACCTAATTAACAACGAAGCGGTCATAACGTGAACTGAAAGCAAGAAATAAATCTATGTGGTACCAAAAAGGGAAATATCTTAAAGGTAAAATAAGGAAAGACTTACTTCGGTTTAGCTCCTAATGATTGTAGGTAACTCGCCGATAGCAGATGATTTGTTAATAGCAGACAAAATTTGGCAGTATCAACAGCAACTTATAGCGAGGAAATATGAAATGCAATATCTAATATATGTGCTTAAGTGAAACTGATTGAAATAAGAAACTTATTAAGTGATTATCATTAACCAACGAAGAAATAATAGACCAGAACAAGCATAACAGAAAGGTACATGAGCTACCTGTTCCGAAACTATCAAGTACATCGCCCTCAACAATTCACAGAGTAACACTTAGTATTCATGCCAAGGTTATTTGGAAAGATATAATTCAAGCTGTTACCAATTGTCTTAATTTATCAATTCATATTGCTGAATCAAATCCAACTTTCTCTCCCGCTACTGTTGTTGAACCAAAGAATGCAGATGGGCTAAATATTGACAATGGGCACTTGGATGAAATTCATTGTGTTTCCACAGAAGAAAGTAGAACTTTGGAGTTAACAAAAACAGCAAATGTGCTTAAATGCAGATGAAAACAATCCAGTTAATAACAGTAAGAAACATAAAGCTTACAAAGAAGTCTACACGAGGGGATACATGAGAAAGAGGAGAGCTGATGAGATGTTTAAAAAAAGTGAGAATGGTAAAATGCTGCAAAGCAGCTGCATTAATGGCGAAACAACTGGGGAAAAAAAAAAACCAGCCTGCCAGAAAAAGAAAACTGATTCCAGAACATTTCAGAGAAGCTGAGCAGCGCTCCTTAAGAAAACAAATAGCAATAAACCTAGAACGCATAAGGGAAATTAACAAACAGACCATAACAAAACCAAAAACAAACAACCCAGAGTGCATAAGGAAAACAGTATATGACTCTGTGCACGCCTAGTCATGCATTTAAAGGCACTGCATGCTGGCCACCTTAGACCTCTAAGGATGGGGAGACAGATCATATCTTCGTTAATTGTTACTGACGCGACACGCAAAATTCTGAAAGACGTGAATCGTTTTAGACTCAGTACTGTTGCTCCAGTCGTTTGAACAGCAAAATCGCTTGCCCAAGATTAGGGAGTTGATTATTATTGTAAGATTTTGTCTGTCAAAGGCATTATTGATTCGACTCATCTGTCCTAAGCGCGGTATGCAGTTGGATGCTGTCGAAGCGACGTGGTTATTATAGGCCGAACTTCTAAATCCTTCACTGATGCAACAGTGTAACATTCTTCCGAGTAACATTTGGCGAAAGTTTGTCACTCAGGAGTTCATACTACCATATACATACATACCATACTTTGGAGTTTATACTAGCTAAGTTTTATCAAGGATTATAAGGGGTTGATTTCTGAAAGCCAACTTACTAATTTTGCATAAATCCTCACTAAGTTAAACAATTGTATTTGGCTGATCTTTAGAAAGAAAAATTTGGATTCAAACAAACTGTGGGTGTGTAATGATAGATTATTGCTCCAAACACGACACAAAGTTATCTTTGGTGCATCTCTACACATCTCTTCATTATTCGGCTCCTTCTTTCAGGAGACATCGCTGACCGACTGTTTTAAACTGAGTTGTGCTTCAAGTTTTCCAGTTAGACTCTTCAGCTGCTGTTTGTCTCTCGAGAGTTAAAATTGAAAATTTCCTCTGAGGAAGGTAAAAAAAAAAATTATGTGGTCTTTGAGGAAGATAGAGCTGTAGGTCGGTCATTTACGTTACTTATCGACGGAAAATTACACAAGAAATATATATCATATGCAGTGACAAATCTCAGATTCAATCTTAAAAATTGCCGAGTGCCCAAAAATAGGAAGAGGCAAAACCGAAAGCGCTTGTTTATCTTATTTCTAAGCAAGTAAGTAAGAACTTTATAGAAGTGTCAATAACTCTAGCGTAAGAAATACACTCATGGGGGACACCTAACTGCAATTACCTAACTAATTGTAAACATTATGCCAAAAAAAGAAAATCTTAACAATTGAGTCATAAGTTGTCAATTATTACATAAAAAACAGTCTCTACAGGTTCTGTCGAGCAGAATTGTGAATTTGAACGGTTTGATAAGCTTTTTGAAGATGCCCGAAGATTCAGACGTTCGAATATATGCATCTAATTTGGATCAAATAACAGGGCCTGTAGGTAATGCTGTGTTTCCCATAAGGAACAGTCCGAAATCTAGGAATGACGAAGTCATGATTTCTAAGAAAATAGAGAGAGTTGGCAACGACGAGTAAGTTCGCAACATCGCCCAGAATTCAATGACATATTTGGGACTTTCATTGAAACACTGACGCTAAATTTAAAAGCTTATTAGAAAATGATTGTCAAACAATAAAGGAAAAGGGCTGAAAATTTCGAGGAAGGCTTACGTTCTATTCGTTTACCGATAAACTACTTTTCAAATCCTACTTTTACCATATGGCTTTTAAAGAAGAAAGTTCAATTGAACAATGTATCATTCTCACTTTGCTCTTGCGCTTTCAGAAGAGGTCGCAAATTTGCTTTGAAAACTGACTGTTAGCATCCTGCTTGTACGAGAAGTCGATCTCATCGCACTTTCAGGCGTAATTTATCTTCACTCAATTGCTAGATTTCTCTTTTACCATACGGTTATTCTTATTTGACATTCTAGAAAGCGCAATAGAATTTTTCAAGGGATTTCAAACTGGGTAGTCGCAAAATGCGACACAAAGATACGTTTCCTACATAGTAAACAAGGCGAACAAAGTGTTAGGTATAATTAGGCGATCACTTGGAAACGTTAATCGGTATACGTTTTCTTGCCTCTTTAAGTCGTTAGTAACACCTATACTCGAATATGCTGCCTCCGTCTGGAGCCCCTACCAAAAAAAGAATATCGAATCCTTGGAAAAAGTCCAAAGAAGGGCATCTCGGTTGGTGTTAAAGCAAAGGGGCGGAGAAATGAGCTATGAAGACTGCTGCAGCTTTTTTAATTGGCAAACTTTGGAGAAACGTAAAGAGTTTTTATCCAGATCTATTTATTCTGCTTTTAAAGCACTGCACCAGCAAGCTCCAATCTATATTCAAGACCTTATCACTCACTGCTCACCTTCTAGATCGCTTCGATCATCCTCCACGCTCAATCTGAATTACCCGTTTTATTTACAATGCTTCGTGCATTAGCGTAAAATGTTAGAAGACGAGTAGACTTTGGCTCTTCTGTAGCATTATGCTGTTGGCTACCATTTGGACCAGGATTTGGGTTTATATCGCCGCTAAACTGGAGAAGAATAATTTGATATCTTGCAACGGAGTTAGGATAATAACTAATTCTCGACGAAGAAAAGCCCTTGCTAAGAATTGATGAAACAATATGGCGCCTATCCCAAGACGTTGTGATGAAATTAAAGTTCTTTAAAACTATAGCATCATCTTGCGGGGCCAAGGCGAAGTCGTCAGCTAAATGCGAAAACATTTGGGATTGGCCTAAATCAGCCGCTATTCCGCAGTATAGGAGAAGTAAACCCAATATAAAACATGAAAGAATGGAGCGTCGAAATGGACAACCGACCGCCATGGCACCATAGTGTTTCAATCTAATTAGTTCTAACCTTAAGACCTATGGCCGTAGAGCATTCTCAAAATTACCCAACAACATACGCTCATGCGAGAAAGGTAGGTAAAGCCTACACGTGAGCCATGGGGCTTGTCGGGTCGGCACTTAACTCCGGTTGCCGTAGCATGAAGCGAAAAGGAGTATTTTTACACCCCCCCCCCCCCCGCCCTGATTGGATGCTAGTTCATCGCAGGATTACCCCCACTAAACTCGCCGGTACCCATTTATACACCTGGGTGAAGAGAGGCACTGTGAGAGTAAAGTATCTTGCCCAAGAACACAACACAATGTCCCGGCCGAGGCTCGAACCCGGACCGCTCGATCCGGAGTCGAGCACACAACCATGAGGCCACCGCGCCTTCCACAAGCTCATGCGAGAACTTAAATCTTTTTAACCATAAACTTAAAACCTACCTATTTGAGAACTTTACTTTAGCCATTAGGAAATAGATCTTATGTTTTACTTCAATTTTACGTTTATTTACTTTGATTAACTTTATATTTCCTCTCACTTTGTTAAGCGCCTAGATCTATCGATTTATAATTTATTATTGGATAGGCGCTATATACATATAATTTATTATTATTATTATTATTATTATTATTATTATTATTATCATTAATATACTAGTGCTATGAGATAGTTCTGGAAATAGATATTATTCTTTTTTCGGACTTTTTTGAACTGACCAAATGTAATCAAACTAGAGCCAGTCACGATTTTAAGCTCTATGTAAAAGCAGTCATTTTAAATTGCTATAAATTTTCTTTCTCTGCACGGATCGTTGATGTGTGGAATAATTTTCTTAAGGAAGGAGGGGAGTGATTTTGAATTGTGTGATCACGAGAAAAATACTAACACCACTCTTCAAAGAGTGCTTGGATATATTTATGTGCACCCTGATTTCTGTTTGGTTGGTCAAATAACACCACCCAGCTTGACCAGGTATTTTATCAATTTTTTCTCTTTAACTTTATCTGTAAAAAGTAAACGGTGTTCCTTTGGAGTAGAAGGTGGTAAAAATCAGGAATCGGAGCTCTATTTTAACGACTTGATTTCTTTACAGATGTTGACGAATGTAGTTCTTCCATATCCGTCTGCGACCTGAATGCCAATTGTCAGAATACCAAAGGCTCATTTCGTTGTCAGTGTGTGTCTGGATTTGCTGGTGACGGGAAATCTTGCTCTGGTAAGGTTATTTAAAGCAGACTTAGTGGTGAGGTAAATAATGACCCTAGCCCGTTCAACCTATCGATTATGGGGTCTCTCCTTAGCAAAGAGGAATGGATGGTTCATTAGTAGCAGAAACCTTCCAAGGAAATTTGATGAATTCCTGGGGGGTTTGTTTGATTGGATGACGAGCCATCTAAGAGGACCATAGCCCTTGACTTCCTCTGATAACAGGAAAAACAGTGATGGCAAAGCAAACCCAAAACGGCGGAAATCGTCAAAAACAACGACGGATACACAAGAAATGAGTCAAAATGAGTCAGTTTTATCAATCTCAAGTGTAAAATGTTCATATTTCGGAATATTTAGCGTTGTAAATGGACCATATTTCGTTGCTCATACTATTCTTTATAACGCATTCAAATTCTCAACGGTTCCTCGCATGACTTAACATCGCGTGACGTTTTCAAGAAATAATCTTTCGTTATTCCTCGAGACGTGAGGCCGGGACACCTGTGGTGACGTATCACAGTAATTGTCAACAAACTTGTACAGGTAAAAAAAAAGATAGAAATAATATATACATACATCTTTTGTTGGATTACTATTCTACCGTCCTTGCTGATGTTGTTAGAATGCAGTCTTGGGATTATTCTTGAAAACTACGTTCAGGTTGGTTTTGGCGATATTTGTCTCTCACTAAATAATTTTCAGTCTGATCTTTCCCACGGTTCCATTGCCCCACGATGATAACTCCCTTTTTTTTTGCAAACGTAATTAGCCTATCCTTTCTCTTCTTTAAGACAAGGTTGTTTATCAATCTAATACAGTATTTTACTACTTTTGAAATAAAACTCTACATCTGACGGGCTCTCATCCTGCTTTAACAGATGTGGATGAGTGTCAGACGGAGTCAATATCTTGCCATTTGAACGCCCAGTGTGTCAATACGATTGGTTCCTATGACTGCAGATGTTCGCCCGGTTCACCATGCTCAGGTAACTTCTAAAGAGAAAAAAGAAAAAGACCGGTAACAGAAAAACACAATTACAAAGGTGTTTTTGTACAAGCAAATTAAAACGTTAACTTCAAATTCTTTTGTAGTAACAACCCTAGATTGGACGCAATTTTTCAAAAACATGGAGAATGTCTCTTGAGAAAAATCACTGGATCAGTTCCCCAGTATTTGCTGGGACATTTTCGGAAAGGATATCATTATTCAGCCTAAAAAGATGATACGATCGTCGTTGAGGCAGCTTAGTCTCTAAAACCAATTAATCGTATCTTTTATTCACGCATCACTTTAATTACGTTACTTACGCAGCAACTATCCTTTTAATCGGCGGTGGAGCAAACTACGGACGCGTAGAAGTTTATCACAACGGGACGTGGGGCACAGTGTGTGATGATGCTTGGGATGTCAAAGACGCCAATGTGGTTTGTCGACAGCTTGGCTTTTCTAATGCATCACAGGCTCCTCATAGCGCTAAATACGGTCAGGGGTCTGGTCCAATCTGGATGGATGATGTCAACTGCCAAGGAGGAGAGACAGTGTTGTCTCATTGTCGGTTCCGTGGCTGGGGAAGCCATAACTGTGGCCATCATGAGGATGCAAGTGTGGTTTGTAACGCATAGATTGGTCGCAAATATTCTCGTGATATTGCACTGCACGACCTTACTGCAAAATGCTCACATTGACATTATAGTGGCTTTAAGTTTCTGGGCGGAACACGATCACACTAAAATGTAGTATCAGATATTACCGTCAAAAAGGCGAATTAAGAGAGCACTTAGCTTATTTTAACTTGTGAATCCATCGCGTAAAAATATAACTAGATTAAAATCAATCGGTATAAAAAATGTGGTATGACGGGATGAAAAAAAAAAATTCAAAACAAAACAAAAACAGAAGTTGGACCCCAATTGTAATGTAGCCCCCAACTCCACATAACATACACTAAAATCATGTCAAAGTATGATAGTTAAATAGCGAGAGTTTACAATCTGTTGTAGATAGGTAAAAGTACACAGGAGGACTATAAGTCATTAGTAGTTAGGCGGGTTTTAAAAGTAATGAATGAATCAATTGCTTTGATACTAGATGGTAACGAGTTTCATTTAAATACGTGTTTCTAAAAATCCTGTGCGCAATCATAACCTCTACGTACTGAAAGATTAACAGTATTTCTGGTCCTCTTTTTTTTGCGAAACGCAAGCCTAATATCTAGGATCTACACTTAAAGGGAAGAGACTGAAAGAGAACTTAGCTTATAAACGTAGATTAAGCTTTTACATGTTATCTGTCTTGTGATGTCGGTTCAGTACAGGAAATGCAATTATTTAGCGTATATAGTGATTCGTAACTTCCCAAGAAGACTCATTGCGGGCAACAGCGAGATACTACCTTTAACTAGACAGATTGTAATAGGCAGCGAAGAAGTGTTGGAATAAATCTCAAAATGGTGAGCAGGGTTATCAGTCTTTTTTTGTGCATGACGATTAGCTTTTTAAATCTTACTTTGAGTGGAAACTACCTTTTTTACTCATGTTACTGGGCCAACAAGGCTAATTGCATCAATAAAAGCGAATGCCAGTTAGTTCTGCCAATTAATGAAGGCCTCTGAAGAAAGTTATTGGATAAGATTAAAACTAAGCTTCTTCTTGTCGTTTTAACTTTAAAAGGTTAATGCAGAGTAGTATGTTGTTCACTTATTTCAGTTCGGTAAAATAGTTGCTGTATGTGTTATCATAAAAACAATTAAATGTGACTGTGGACCATTTCTGTCGTAGTCCCATGTTTGAAATCACAAATTTTTTTCTTGGCAGACACCTTGATGAAGTGATACTCCAAACTTTAGCCGAAAAGTGGCTACCAATGAAGGCTGAATAAATTATAAGTTACCCTGATGGCGCTTAGTTACATCGACCAGCTTTCATTAGCCGCTGGTTTCCGGTTTGTTTGCTTGATTTGTGGGGCGCCATTTGGGCTTTTATATGTGTTACTACGGAAGCAGACAGAAAGATTCCTCTATTCTTTCTTTCTTTGTTTTGTTAAAGCGCTGCATTATTTCTTGAAAATATGCATAGAACTGGAATTTGTCATCTGAAGAGAGTTCACCTCGAAAGATTGGTAAGTTGCATCATCTTGAGTTGTTTCGACACCTTTGCCATAATGGTGAAATATCCGATGGAGGTCTGAGACTGGTTATGAATAATTTCACGAAAGCGAGGGCACCCGGGCAACACATATGGCGTCTGACACGAATACAAACTCTAGTAGTAGTAGTAGTAGTAGTAGTAGTAGTAGTAGTAGTAGTAGTAGTAGTGAACTTTATTCATGTGTCGTGAAAACCTAGCGCATAGCACTAATTGGGGACACAGGGTAAAAGCTTTAAAAATAGGAAATCTGGAACCTATTTACAGAATTATTTATCTAACCTATTAACAGTTAAAATTATTTATCAATGTCCTAGAGTTAAAAATTAACTATTACAGAGCGCACATTTTTTGCATCCATCATCAATCATGACAGTCATGTCCGTTCCCCTGATTTTACTCTTAAATCCGTACAGGCTGTCTTCACTGCGTAACTCTTTTGTAAGTTTCGACCAGAGGAGAGGGCCATAGTATCTTATAAAGTGTTTACCATATTTTACTGTATTAAAGCGAGGGATTCTAAAATCTGCATTTCTTAGCGAATATCTTCTATCGCAGTTTACTTCTGACATAAATAGTTCCTGTATTTGACAAGGAAGTAAGTTCTTTTTTGCCTTGAACATAAGGATTGCTATGTCCTGGAGCCTTCTGTTCAGTGATGGAATTTCAGCCAGCTTCAGCAGGCCGTCATAAGAGAGTGATTTATCGTTGAGAACTGCTCTCAAGGCCCTTTCCTGTAGTCTTTCAGCTTTACGTTTGTCTGAGGCTCTGCAGAAATGCCAGATGATACTGCAGTAGGTCAAGTGAGGTAAAATGGCGGCTTTATAGAGTTGTAGTTTAGCGTAAGTGGGTATTAGTTTTCATAGACGACTTAAAACTCCTATCTGCTGACTTGCCTTATTACAGACTAAGGTAATATGCTCACTAAAATTTAGTTCAGAGTCCAGGAGTACCCCTAACAGTTTGATGGATTTTGATTGTTCAATGTCAGTCCCATCTATATGCAGGTTTATACTATTTTTGGCCTCAGTTGCAGAACCCATAAGCATGGATTGATATTTCTGAACATTCACTTGTGGCAGGTTTTCTTTGTACCATTTAGTAATTTTGCCACCTTCACTCAGCAGTTTCTCTTCAACAATACTAGCAGACGAGCCTGATGCAAAAATTTGATGATCGTCTGCATAAATGGAGATTCCCTTCTCAGTTATATAAGTGAGATCATTTTTGAAACGATTACAAAAAGCTGACGTTTCGAGCGTTAGCCCCTGTCGAAGCGAATAGAGGAATCGTGGGTTGCGTATGCTTTTAACGGCAGAAAATGGAGCTACATCACACATCAAAACCAGTCGCTAGACATTTTAATTTACCTAATCATTCTAAGCAACATATGGCAATCTGCGGTCTTTCCTTACACTTAGGTAGCACGGAAAGCCGTAAAACTCTCGAACAAAAGCTCACCTTTCAAACCGGCGGTCTAAATCCCACAGGGACCAACGAACGCTTTTCATTCAACTAATATATGTATTCGTGTTTTTCTCGTTGCCATGTTTCCACCAATAACGTAGCTCCATTTTCTTCCTTTAAAAGCACACACAACCCACAATTCCTCTATTCGCTCCGACGAAGGGCTAACGCTCGAAACGTCGGCTTTTGTAATCGTTACAGTGGCCAATTTACCATTTCAACTTTAACAACATTCTCAAAATTACCCAACAACATACGCTCATGCGAGAAAGGTAGGTAAAGCCTACACGTGAGCCATGTGGCTTGTCGGGTCGGCACTTAACTCCGGTTGCCGTAGCATGAAGCGAAAAGGAGTATTTTTACACCCCCCCCCCCCCGATGGGATGCTAGTTCATCGCAGGATTACCCCCACTAAACTCGCCGGTACCCATTTATACACCTGGGTGAAGAGAGGCACTGTGAGAGTAAAGTGTCTTGCCTAAGAACACAACTCAAAACGTGGATGAAGGAAAAGTCGTCCGACTTGCGCATTACTTCACATCGCTTTGTGTAACATTTTTAAATATCAGTCATTTAAACAGATTTGACCTCGGAAGACTTGACACGAATTAGCGAAAAGAATGCGGCAGTAGGGAACTTTCAATTTTTATTCCTTTTTCCTTAAACACAGATTATTCAGCTTAATATAATATTTTTTGAGCTGTTTATTATCTTTTCAACGTTGGCTTCTGAAAGGCCCCGAAATCGCTCGGGATGTTGTCGAGACTTCAGCTCTGATAAAAACCAGAAAGAGAACTTTCTACATACACAAGTAGATTCCCCATTGGCAGTTTCACTGTTAAGGACACTAGACAGAAGGCTCATTTTTATTAAATTTATTATTGATTAGTTTACTAGTTTCTGAATGATCCTAGATACCATCATAGTTACAATGTTTATCTGTTTTTCTATATTTCTATTGGTTTTGTAATGGGACCTTTTCAGCGAGTTTAGCTTCCCTTCAATCAGTTCTTCGCAAGTTTTGAATGGTCTTGGCGAACTTTCGCCCTTTCGTTTTCTCAAAACTTTGGCACAAGCGGGACCGATATGTGGGTACCTTTGTAACTTTGATTTTGTAATCTAGTATTTTCAGTGTTGGGCGACAATATACGAACAGATATTCCGTTGTATTACCGTATTCTCAATTAATTTAAGATTTAAAGGCCAAAATTGTTCTAAATGCGATTGAACGCCCACCATTTAGATAAGAACAATGGGCTGTTAACCAGCCACCAAAATTCTTGCAATTTGTATCGTAACTTTTGCACTGGTTTATTTGCATTGTTGATCATGATTGTCATTTTAATCTCGTTATTTGCGTTGTTTTTTACACTCGATTTTCCGATTATGTATTTCGCGACATTTCATTAGATTGATAGAACTTCGTTGCATTGTTATTTCGGCTTACGATCGATAGATTGATTGAATGCGACATTTCACCGTTGACTGTGGTTTGTGGTCCGTGGTCGATTGCTTTTCAAGAATAAATATTCGTGCAAATAGTCAGCTTGGTTTGTTATCTCGATCCGTGGAATGGTCCCCAAACACCTTGCTAACCGTGTCTTGGAGCGACGTCCCTTAGAACTTGAGAATCTAGAATTTTTGGTCGCCGCTAACGCTACATTCACCATTTGTTTGAATTTATATTTGCTACTTTCAAAATTTTCACACCTTTGAATGAAATAAAGCTGCCCTATAACGTGTAGACAGTGTTCTTTTCAGTCATTTAAGCTCCGCGTGTTATATGTTAAATCATAGAGTAAGGTATATATCTCTGAGACCCGTAGCCCAACACATCTGGAGGACTCAGTACTGCTGCGTGTAATATAGCGTATTTGAACTCCGTTCTATTTATTCATTTAGCTTCGCCGACTGGCAGGGACACCGCAACAGCTTGCGCCAACTACTGCAGGCCCAGTAAACCCACCCATCGCACCCCAGGGGAGGACATCCATCGCCATCACACAGTAATCCCGTGCGTGGGAAAATAACGTCTCCCACCCCTAACCCTACAGGAGACGGGACCTCCATTTATTCGTCCCTATCCGAGAAGACTAGAATATCTAACCATTTCTTGATGTTATAGAAAGGTACCAAATTCTTCTCAATTATTTTAAGACCCTGAGTGTTGGTCCGGCCGGGGCTCGAACCCCCGACCTCCCGCAAAACAGTCCAGCGCTCTATACATTGAGCTAACCGGGAGGCGGTTAGCTCAATGGATTTTTTGCGTGATTTTTTGCGTTCATGTATCTCTTTTCACTTTGTTTTTTTTTTTGTGAACAAAGTCGCCAATGGACAAGGTAAAACTGTCATCCGAGAGCCAGACCAAGAACTGACTCACGCAAATTTTAAGGTACACAAGTTCTCCTATCTCAACATCACCAGCATTGGTTCAGATTATGTTATGGAAGGCAACGAGTGTGGATTTGCTTGTGTTAACATGCCTTCGTGCTTCTCCTTTAACCTGGCCTTAATTCAAGACATCATTGGTAGATTGCTGTGTGAATTTCTTCCATCGGATATCTTCAGCAACTCGGACAAGTTCATCGCCAGTCAGAGCCACCATCACTTTAGCGTCACAGCAAGTTGGAAATCGGAATGTTTCAGAAATAAATTAATGCCATTCTAAAAGACTGGACTTAAAATAAGACAACTTTTTTTTAATCCTCCAGTCAAAACATTAAAGTGCTACTACGACGAAAATTTTTGTTTTTGTTTCCGGGTTTTTTCAACATAAATCTTTTCTATATGTTCAAAATTATACAAATAGCGAAAAACTGGAACGATACTTGCGTACGGGGGCTGGAAATTTCCCACTGAAAAGTGCGTAGATACCGTCCGCCATTACAAAGTTCGCAAAACAATAGCCCGCGAGATCTCTCAAAGCGGTCTTGCGTTTGACCACGTGATTTATCCACTGCTACGTAGAAACATCAACCAAAATATTCGCATTTGAGAAGAGCTTGTGTGTTTAGAGCCGTTTATAAGACGTTTAAGATGTCAACTCCGTCGGATTCCTCTTCCTGCACATCTGAAAGTGATCAAGAAAGTTTTAGAGTTGACGAAGTGATTGGGGAATTTTCTGAATTTGCGCCGTACGACGACAGTTACGAACCTCTTGCCACCGAGGAAGAAGCAGCGGTCTACAACGAAAGAGTTCACCGCGAAGAAGAAGAGGAGCAACAGTTTCAGCGAAGATATTCGGGAGAGGTGCTAGCGAATGAATGGTATGGTATTATCATGGAATGTAGATTTATATTTTTATTTTCCAATTTCAAATACCCATCATAAAATCGTTGCTATGTGATTAACTGTAGTCCTGATTTTAGGCGATAGTTTTATTAAAGCGGTCAGACAAGTAATGATTTTATACAGACGTATTTTTCTTTCGTTTGACAAATTTTTCACATTATTTTGCAGGTGTTCGTGCTCGAACTGCTCTGTCAGCCTTGTGAGCTTTATGTCGATGTTTTCAAAACTAGAAATGGAAGCAAGGTGTAACCACATCTTTGCCTTAAAACGTATGGATCCTTTGCAGGCAGTGAGAATAGAATTGAAATGCAGACTACGAAAAAAAAAAAAAAACTCGCAAACAGTAACCGAACCTATAGAATGTAGAAATCAGACTAAGTCCATTTTTGGTCGTTTTAAAAGACTCGCGTGTAACTCAAAATTTGCTGATTTCTTGGAGGGAACTTTGGAGTATTGTCAAATCTCAAAGTAACAGCAAGGTAATATCTCAAAAAATAGAGAGCCGGATTTCTATGTAGCTTCACTTTTCCTAAATTTTACGCTTGAGTGGAAAGGTCTGGGAATTGGGGTGTAAATGCGTGACTTTAATTTCGTGACTTGAAGTTTACGTAACATTTCAGTTACAGTTGGCCTTTGTGCTATTTGAGCCTTTCGGATAGTTTTTCTCTCTTTAGTTGTTACATCGAACGCTCCTTTACTGTTCACTGTTCATGTCCGGCGTCCATCCTAAGTTTACTTCTTAAGTTTTGGTTTCAAGCCACCGGCGTATAGGGACCGATATGTAAGTTGCATTCGTTTGTTCTCACTTTTGTAGCTTGCCCGATTTATGCAAGGTAGCGTTTCTCTTGATCTGATTTTATGCTTAGTGTGTGTGTTATTTACTCGCCGCCGTCGTATCGTCTAGCGGCTATTTCTAGTCATAATTTTCCTTTATCTCGTTTCGAGCAAGCTCTTTCATCTTTATTTGTATATATATTTTGTGTTTGCAGTGGCACTAAGTTCATTTATTAGTTCTTTTCATTATGTTAGATTTATTTACGCTGTTAAGTCGCCACGTGTTTTAATTGAGTACAATCGATTATATAAGTCTCCTTTTTTAATTCGCCTACAGTTTACGAGATTGATTAAAGATAAGTCTCCGTAACATAACCCCTGGCTTGGTTGCTATTTTCTCCGGTCGCGATTTTCTCGGCGCTTCATTCGGCCTTGATGTTCGCTTGCCGCTACATGGGGAATTGACTTCACGTCCACTCAGCGCAAATACCCATTTTTTCGCCAACGCCCGTTTTACTGTAACTATGAGAAGAAAGCGGAAAAGTATGAAAACACACGAAACCATATGGGAAGTCTAAATAGTCGGAGCATTCATTACACGAATACTGATCAACGATGCCAGAAAAAAAATCATGTCACAGGTAAGTGAGGAAATAAATATTATGGTGATAAGCACAGCGCAAATACATTGTAATTTCACTCACCGATCGTCGACTCCGCTTTGATAGTATTTCAAAGGATTTTTTCCAAATAGTTGGAAACGTCCCCTTCTTCTACTTTCTTTTCATGCCTTTCATCGGAAAAGCAAGCGTAAAACAATCCCTTGTGAAATGCTCGGAGCACACAGAAAATTTTCCCACTGGCTTGAAATCCTTCCGATGAATAGACACGAACCTTTTCCACTTTAGTCTAACGCTGCCCGAATCAGGAGAATTATGAATAGAAATCCCCAATTCATCGTTCTTTATGTTTCCACAGTCCTGAACAACACAACGTCTACCAGGCATACTTTCGCTTTAGTCAAAAAAGCGAAGAAAGAACCTCCAAAAGCTTCCAAAAATATCTCGTCCTGAATGCGAAATTAGCCACGTTTGTGTACCTTGTTTAGCCGTATTGACGTTTTTCGTCACATCTCGTCCCAACTCCCCAACTCCTTCAAATACTACTCCCGGTCATTCTCTGAATCGAGTAATGGCGGCAGGACATTTACGAAAATTGTAGTGCAAATAAACACACTTCCAGATCATATTTCGACTCCAAACTTGGCACGGTAAGTCACTTTTACATATATTTTCGAAATATGTTATAATAAACGAAACCCCAAATTTGATCGTAGTAGCACTTTAAGGCCTTTATAATCTTCTCCTGTGCCATTAAGATTCTGTAGAGTAGATGACTTGAACAACCAGATATGGAGCAATGCAACCGTAGATACATCTCTGACCAGAAGCTGCAAACACCTTTAGGTCATTCTTGAGTCTAGTATAAAACGTAGTGATACACAATTTTTGCAATCGAGATTTTTTCCAATGTCTGAGGAGGCTCTCGGCCTGGAAACAAGCAAACAAAAAATCCGAAAAATAGAAAAGAAAACATTCTTAATTCCTTTAAAATGTTAGAAAAGCTTTATTGCAAGGTTGATATTGTCTTTCTCCTGCCAAATTCTCACACAACTACTGTTTTACATTATGTTAGGTGCTACAAAGCTATAGAAGACAAGCAAGTGATTGTAAAATTCACGTGCTTTAATTCATCGAAACTTAAATATTTTTTCTTGGGCAAAAACTTCCATGACCCTTTTCATCCTCTTCAACCACAAGTTAAGAATGGAAGGCATGCACAAAATTGTAAATTAGTCGTTTATCCCTTTAGTCTCAATGTATCAGTTGGTCCTGTCAGAACAATGGGACATGCGCCGCACATCACGAGAAGAACAATTATGTGTGCCTTTGCACAAAAGGATACACCGGGAAACATTGCGAAACGGGTAAGAAATCTTACACTTTAAAAGCTAAGACCTTTTGCAACTTTCAACACACTACATACTGGCATAGTTCGTTTGTATAGTATTAAATATATTAACCAGTAGTTTCACTAGCAACCTTTGCGGCTTCCCTTGGTGTTGATGTATGGGATCCCATGAAAATGGGTTCCCACTCCACTGATGAGCAAACTCGTGATCAGTGGGTAAAAAGCAAGGAACAAAGCGTATGCAAGGGTGGGAATGAGTGTGTAAAATGAACAAAGAAGTTAGGTGTTAAAATTGAGGGAGCGACTTCTGTAACAACAGCACGCTCCTAAACTCAATTTAAAATTGTAAAAAATATATGTTATATATTATTAAAATAAAACAAATAAATAAGTAAATAAAATCAAAATAAAATAAAAAAAAATTAAGTTAAAATATTATCTAAGAGTAAATATTAGAAAGAGGGGGCAAAGCATTTAGGGTTTAGGGTTAAATTGCTAATTTTATATTGGAGTTTTGATTATAGTTAGGGTTAGAGTTTTATTAGGGTTAGGGTTAGTGCTAGATTAGGGTTGTGGTGGGGAAAGGTTAGTCAAAGCTAAGGGTTTGCTTAGGGTTTGTGGAATGAGGTCTCTGTTTTTGACGGTAGGAAGGGAAAGGGGTTTATAGAATAGGATAGGAAAAAAATATATTATTGATAAAAATAAAGTATTCTCCTTTTACAATTATTTTTATGGACAGGAGACTGTAGGAATGGGAAGGATATAGGTAGAAGAGGAGCAGTGTTGATCGAGGAGTGGTGAAAGAAGATGTGAAGTGTCTATAAAAGTTTTTCAAAGATGGAGAGAAGTGGAAATCAAACCGGCCGGGTGAGGAGAGAAGGATGCATCGGCACCAAGGCTCCTTATGGTTGTGAGTCGTCAGGGGCAAAGCACAACCGACCGAGGATGTTTCTAACCTGGTACCAGGTCAATGCCCGACATCCTCGTGCCGAGTCCTTGTTGAAGAAAGTAAGAAAAACTACACAAATATAGTGAGAAATTAGAAAGTGATTGGAACCTATTCCAAAGGGAAAAAAAAAAAAATATATATATATATATATATACAGTTTTTATAATATAGAGGGAGGTAAATATGTATACTGAATAAAGAAAAATTTCAGATATGATAGAAGAGAAAACTTATGGAAACAAATTAAAAGAAAAAAAAATATTTGAGATATTACGGAGGAGAATTCAATGCTCATGTAGAGAAACAAAGAATGCGGTGCTAATACAGAAGAGAATACCTATGTATATTAAAAGGAAAATAATTAAATGAATAAAAACAAAAAACAGAAATAATAATTTCAAGTGTGTGAACACTGAACGGAAGTGTCACGAAACGGGAATTAGAATTAAGAGGGGAGGCGTGTTATTATTATTTATATGAAGAAAATAAAGATAGATACCTTAAGAAATATGAGAGGGAGCTGCCTTATCCTTAATATCCAAAGGAAAAAATATATTTATAACGAAAAAAGATTTTCGCTACTGGCTCCGTGTCGCGAAATTGCGGAGTTGAGAGATCTTAATCTGGGACAGTCACGTCAGAATAGCGTGATCGTATTGCGTGAGTCTTATGACGTACTGGTAACGCGCGATTGTTCTTGGGAAATTGATGAAGAGTGTTCAATCGATCTTCGTCGAAAAAGGGATTTTGACCCTCGAGATGTCTAGAAAACGAATTATTTCTAGAGATAAAGGAGATAATTGCGTGCGTTAGCAGAAGGAATTGAATGAAGACGTCGATGTAAGGTTATCGGACGTTGTTGGAAGAGGGCGAGGACCTATTGTTGAGATCTTTCGTTCTAATCTGGCTGTGGAAAGTGATTAACTGTTGGGATGCATCGATCCATCTTTGCTGTGAATGGTTCGCCGAAAAGTATGGTGTCGAACGGTGAGTTAAATAGATTAAAGATCGGAAAGAGAATAATTATTGTATTGATTTATTTAAGTAGAGAATAGCTAGAGTAGATGCATCCAATCTATTAATGTAGACAATAGCTAGAGTAGATGTGACACAATAAATAAAGCATAGAGCATACCAAGAGTTAAGTGAATTAAATTGTTCTGCATACTTTTACAATATAAAATAGATGTTAGTAACAAATAGACAGTTTTGGATGGAGATAGTGCGGAGAAAGCCCCGCAAAAAAGGAAAGGCTATAAGTATAGAAATATAGTACGATTATAACAAATTCGAGTTTTGACAAGAATTATGTATAAAAATAAGTGTAATGAGCAAGGTTAAAATACAATTATGAGTTAAAATGCAATAATGAGCTAAGATAGATTACAAAATTCTTTGAGACTATCAAAGAAAAATGTCGAAAGGTTATAATGAGGGAAGAATAAGGTAGATTTTTTAATAAACTACCCAAGAATTATATACATATTGGCTTTAATGGTCAACTACAGTCTCGAAATGGAATTAAAGTGTTAAGGAAAGAACATCAGGGATGTCTTCTCTATATTTATGGAGAATTATTGCGATTTAGTTTAAAAATAGCTCAAGGTACATAAATGTATAAGAATGTAACGATCATGCTGGAATCCATAAACTGTAAAAATTGAAATACAGAAAAAATATATATATATATACATATGAGATAGAATAAATATATGAAGTTCATATATTTTGAACTGCGGTATTAGATACGTATATGCACGATCCTCGCAGTAGATAGCGCTATTTATGCAATAGCGAAAATCAGACCTGAAAAAAATCAGGCCTGTACGGGACTCGAAGCACTGACCTCTGCGATACTAGTGCAGCGCTTTACCAATTGAGCTAACAAGCCAACTGGGAACAGGCCGTTAAGTTGATTCGTAATAAACCCGTGAAAGTGATAAATGAGATAGAATAAATATATGAAGTTCATATATTTATTCTATCTCAGAGGTCAGTGGTTCGAGTCCCGTACAGGCCTGATTTTTTTCAGGTCTGATTTTCGCTATTGCATAAATAGCGCTATCTACTGCGAGGATCGTGCATATGCATATATACATATATAAGTATATTTTTAATGGCATTAAAATTTTTTATTATTTGGTAATTTTCGAGTGTAATAGCTTATTGGTGAGTAGCATGGTATGCAGTTTGGTGGTGTTGCTGTATGCTTTGGTGAGTTTGGGGATATGCATGTTGTGGTATTTGTATAGGATGTGGCGTACTATTTTGTCTGTTCGTGCGTATTTGTTGTATTTGCTGCGGTAGTAGATTGTAGATTTTTTAGTGGATTGGTTTCTTTTGGTGAGTTGTCGTCTTTTGTGACAGTGGTAAGGTAGCCAGGGGTAAGAGTTTTTAGTGATTAGTTTGTTGGGGTAGTCAAGAGCGGTCAGTCGTAGAGAGAAGAGTTTGTGTATAAAGTCGTAATCGTCTTTGGTTTTAGATAGTCTGCTGTATCGTACAGTTTCAGTCTTGATGATGCCTGTGAAAATGTGTTGTGGGTGATTTGATGAGAAATGGGGGTACATGTATTTGTGATGGGGTTTTTGGTAAATTTGATGGTGAATTTTGTGATATAGTATGGTGTGGTAATTGAGGGAAATTGTGAGGTCTAGGTAGTGAATGGAATGACAATTTGTGGTGAAAGTGATTGGGATTTGTGAAGGATATGTAGTGGATAAATGGTTAATAATATCTGTAATGTTGTTTTTGTCTGTCAACAAAAATCCGTCGTCGATGTATCTACAAAAAA
Source organism: Stylophora pistillata (assembly GCF_964205215.1). NCBI lineage: Eukaryota > Metazoa > Cnidaria > Anthozoa > Scleractinia > Pocilloporidae > Stylophora > Stylophora pistillata. The sequence goes on from NC_142520.1 coordinate 25,852,422, forward strand.
GGAAAAGTCCAGTGGTGTCGCGTTCCGAAAAGAAAGTTAATTCCCTGAGCAGCAAGACCAGGTCAGCGATTTGCCGGCTGTGGTAGCTGCCCATAGCCACCCCTTTGATTTGTTGGTAAACGTCCTGTCCTGATAAGAAAAAGTTACGGTTGTTAATAAAATTGTTTAAATTAAGTAAAAAGTCTCTGTAAAAGGTTGGTAGGTTTAATAGTTTGCAACTGGTGGTGATGGCATAGATGGTGTCTGAATATGAGATGTTGGTGTAGAGTGATGTGAAGTCAAAAGTCGTTAAAGTAAAATTGTCAATATCGTCGACATAAAGGTTGTGAAATGAGTCCAAAAGGTCTGTTGAGTTGTAAATTAACGGAAAGGGAATGTTTCGTTCTTCAAAAATGTCTTTCAGTTGTAAATAATTTTGTCAAGTTCTGTACCACGTAAACGTGAGGGGTTAGAAGTCGTCCAGCTGTGTGCAGTTATAATGGGTCGTCCTGTTAGATTGTGAAGGTTTGAGGGTGAGGCAGTATCAGTCAGTTTATGTACTTTAGGTAGGAGTTTCATGTAAGGTAGATGAAGTTTGTCTTGTGTAATAGTGTTAAGTAGCTTTTTGTCGGTTGAGGTTGAAAGTAGTTTGTTAAAACGTATTTGTAGTTTTCTAAGTAATTTGTTGGAGTTTGTTATAGTCTTGGTAAGGTCAAAATTGTCAATACGTTTGTATGTGGTGGAGTCTGTAAGTTGTCTGGTGTATTCGTCTTTAAACCATGTAATGGGCACAAGGGCCCATCCCATATTTTTCTCTGTCTTGGTAAGAATTGTCATTGTGTTTGTTAAAGTTGTGGATGTGGGATGCGTGTGATTGTGTGATGTTGAGGTGTTGTGGATTAAAAAGGTTGTGTAAGTGTGTGGTTGACTGTAGGTATTGCTTGGAGTAAGAAATGGTGTTGTGGACATAATCGATGATGTGGACATTAAAATATGGTCTAGTTTGTTCTTCTTGGAGAAGCTTGACTGGGTTTTTGTTTGCGTAAGGGCGGTATCTGCGGTAGAGGCTTGTAGTTTTCTTTCTGGTTGATTGGTTTGTAGCCTTAAGTGGATTGGTTCCTTTGTAGATTAGGTTGTTGAGAGCGGAGTTGACTTCTGTAGAGATTGTTTTCTTTATGTTAGGTATGGTGGTAGAATCTGTAGTTGGTACCGAGACTACTTTGGTTTTGCTTTATTTTGCTCTGTGATAGGTCCAGAAGACTCGCGCTACTTTCTTAACCAATTAGATTCAAAACTAAAACCTGGTCGTCCGCGTTGTTCCGCGTTTCAGGCAGTTTGCTTTTTTTTTTTTGCTTTTTCTTTTTACTTATAGTTCTCATCGATTTTTGTTTTACAACACGTTGGCAAAAATATTTTACTTTGCCATTATGTCTCGTGAAAGTAAGCCACAACAATCAAGTCAAGTGGAACGATTAATGTCGTTTTTTTGCTGCCATGGAATTATAGGAATAATTTAATTCTGTACCTCCCAAATGGAAGTACATGTAAAACTTCTCCTTAAGTTTTTGATGAATTGCTCAGGAGCCGGCGAACACAGACGTACCTCCGGTTGTCACTCCTGCCTGGGCTGAACAGCGGCGAAACGTCTGGCATGCGCAAAGGGATCACTCTTTGCTTCAACCCGCGCGGGAATTTCCCACGGAAAATTTTTATAGAAAAACCTTAGAGAAACAACTGCTGTCACGTAATACTTCAGGAGAAAATAGACAAATTTCTAACAGGGCTCGACAGTAACTTTTCCACTTACTAGCTTAGTGGCTAGTGACATCTTTGATGTTTTTAGATGTTACGACAATTTCAGTCTCTTTACTAGCCAAACTGGCTCGTGGAAATTGAAAGCCACTAGCCAAAACCGAATTTCTACTAGTTTGTGACTAGTGGGCTACCGTTAGTGTCGAGCCCCGCCGAAACATCTGTAAAAGAAATCGAGAGTTAGGGGGAAGGGAAAACTTGAGACTAATCTCGCACGAAGCTAACTTGATTACGGACATTCTGTTGATTTCCCATTCTTCTAAGCTTTATCAAAAAATTTGATTTGATAATGCTGTGGCTTAGTGGCTCGTGTAGTTGGTTTTGACATCCCGTGAGAACACTTGGTTCTGACGGTCTATAAGCATGCCTCCTCGCTCTTACAACATTCACTCGTGCGGGGTGTTTGACTGCTCTGTTCCCAAGCGGTTAAGGGTGACAACCAGAAACAAGGCTATCTTGATGCAACACCAATTTTTCTTCGCTAACTAACAGAAAATGTATGGGAGTCTGAAGGGAGAGTTGTGATTCATATCGTAGATCTGGGTATCTGTATTTTTACGTCCTCTTAGAAAACTGAGGAATGTGAGCATTTAACTCTTCACACCACCCTCTCGACCAATCAGATGCAACACTGAAGCCAACCGCGGCTCGGTTAGTCGTCTTTTCCCGCGCTTTATGCAGGTTGCTATTTTTACTTTGAAAATTCTTTCGATGTGTTGGGCCGTCTTCATCTCTGTTGTCTGAAATGCGCTTTCCCTGCGTTGCTGGCGGTTTACTGCGCGGTTTGAAACACTGAGAGGTAAAGCCGCGAGTGGGAATAACTCTTTTCCGTCTGAAACCTCTCGCTCACATATCGACATACTTTTTACCTAACGTACGTGAATACATTTACGCGACTGAAATACAACAGTGTATCAGCGGCTAAATTTCGGCAAGAGTGCAAGGATGAAACCTGGTCAGGTGCAAAAGATATTTTGTGCCCCTGGTGATGGACGATCTTTGGCGAAAGTTTCAATCTTTACCTCTTTGCTTACGTCTTAACCTGTGTTAAAAAAAAACTTCCTAGTATTTTAGTATAGTAGGATGCACGATCCTCGCAGTAGAGAGCGCTATTTATGCAATAGCGAAAATCAGACCTGAAAAAAATCAGGCCTGTACGGGATTCGAACCACTGACCTTTGCGATACTAGTGCAGCGCTCTACTAATTGAGCTAACAAGCCAACTGGGAGCAGGCCGTTAAGTTGATTCGTAATAAACCCGTGATGATAAATCAGATACAATGAATATATGAAAGTTCATATATTTTGAACTGCGGTTATAAAGACGTATGATGCACGATCCTCGCAGTAGAGAGCGCTATTTATGCAATAGCGAAAATCAGACCTGAAAAAAATCAGGCCTGTACGGGATTCGAACCACTGACCTCTGCGATAATAGTGCAGCGCTCTACCAATTGAGCTAACAAGCCAACTGGGAGCAGGCCGTTAAGTTGATTCGTAACAAACCCGTGATAACAAATCAGATACAATGAGTATATGAAAGTATATAGTATAGTGTATATAGGATAGGATATAGTATAGAATATAGTATAGTGTTACCATGGTTTCATATATCCGCCCGCGAAAGTTCCCGACATGGTCAAACGTTTTTCAGATCTGTATGTTAAGTCTCACATGAAAAGGGAATTCTCTGTCCCTGTACTTTGTTAATATTTTTACTCATTGCTTTGTTCAGACTATGTCGCAAAGCTACCAGAGGATTCTCTAGACTTGAAGAACACTTCAGGTATGCTGACCCTTTTTTTTCTTGTTTCGTAACACCCACCTTCTCGCATGACGGAAAGATGTAAGGCTAATTCCCCCTTTGCTTTAGCCTTGCTGCCGGGGTACCCCCAGCCTAACCTCCCTCTCCCTACGGGGATCAGAAGGAGGAGGTTTCACAGGTGGCCCAAGCCAAAGCTCAGTAAATCAGTCTGTACTATATTGTTATTTGGTTATATCGACTAAGTTGAAATTGTAAATTGGCCACCGTATCGAATAAAAAAGCTGACGTTTCGAGCGTTAGCTCTCCGTCAGAGCTAACGGGCTAACGCTCGAAACGTCAGCTTTTTTGTTCGATACGGTGGCCAATTTACAATTTCAACTTAGTTGATATAACCAAATTACCTTCTTACCCCTGCCGACGCAGCACCACAGTCTCATTAGAAACTTTTAGCCTTTGTACTATATTGTACTATATTATTACACAGCAATAGAAAAATATAAGGATTTTATGGGAAATATGATTGCAATAAAAAACCAAACATTATCCAAGATTTACATTAAAAATAGCGGACCTCGTCCTTCAGCCCTGATATTTCTACTGTTACAAAATGGAAATGTGTGTAATCGTATATCGAGGTTGGGCTGCCTGTGCTAACATGCATATCGTAACAAGTTTCATAGAGATATCGGTGACTGACGTCTTAGCCTGTGTCTTGATGTAGTGGGATTCATTGCAGAAACATCCCTTTTTCTTTTTTCCCAATTTCTTCCATGTTTCCCATACTGTTCAGCCAACCATATTTTATCTCTTTCTGTCTCCCCTCTTTTTTTGAGGTGCTGTCAAAATCAGCTTTTTTTGTTTTGCTTTTGTTTATTTTTAGATGCTTTAAAAATCATCTCTGCTTAAGCACAGCATGCCAATGACAGCACGAAGAAAACGGCAAGTCTTAAAATTAAATCTAGAATTTGTTCTGAGGCATAGAACTGTTACTAGTTATTTCTTTGAACTCCTGTTTTCTTGAAACCTGTGTCAACCTATTCTTTGTCGAGTCGACAAGGTGGCAATTTTTCCTTCCCTTTCTTTTACCGAATTAACTTGTAACTTGATAATGTTAAAAAGCTGACGTTTCGAGCGTTAGCCCGTCCTCAGAGCGAATCATTCGCTCTGACGAAGGGCTGACGCTCGAAAGGGCTGACGCTCGAAAGGGCTGACGCTCGAAACGTCAGCTTTTTAACTCTTTTTATGGTGACCAGTTTACAATTTCAACTGAGTTGACAAAACCAAATTAATTACAATCTGAAAAAAAAAAGTCAGTAGTATGCTTCTGACGTTATTTACACCGGATGTTCTAGGGCTGCTAAAAATCACGGAGGTTTGGGTAATTTTTAAATAACTGACTAGTCCAGGGCTGTCTCTAATTGGTTAGGACCCAGAGTAATCCTATATACTTCTAAACTCACCATCGTCGCTGCTTCTTTTTTTTTTCTTTTTTTATTTATTTTCTTCATAGATATTTGAACTTAAGGAAAGGAAAAGGATAAAATGCTGAAAAATGAGTGACTCTTGCACAAATTTAAAAAAAATTAGACTATTAATGTCTTTTCAATATACCGTAATGATATTATTAATGATGATAACAATTTTAATAATTACAGTAATTTTCTTTAAAACTAGGAGCGATTCAAGACTCTTGGAAATCCAGGAACGAATAGGAGATGATCATACGCTGATAACTGCTAGTCGTGTGAGTATCTTGTTCAACCGTTTTGAAACTGGTTTATCCCAATCAGTTTTCGATGGCTCTTGTAAATTTGCATCATTGTTGTCGTTCCAGGAATTTGTGATGGAGGGAGACGTTAGGAAGGTTGCGGTCAGGACGACAGACAGTCATCAAGAACGAACACTGATGTTGGTAAGTAAGGGATATGTCTGTGCTCGTAAAACTGACGAAGACAATACTCTGTATCTGCGATGCCATTTGTCTAATGTCAGACATTGTGATTTGTCGCTCTCTCGGATGAGAACTTGGAACTATATTTCCCGTCTCCTCCTTAAGCTGACATTATTAAACAGCTTGAAAACCCTGTCTGTTTTCAAAGAAAGATAAAATCTTTTAAGACCTCTGTCAGGGACAGCAGCATCCAAAAGGAATGCTCTGTAAATTGTTATAGGAACCCTGAATTTAGATATTTTTAAATTATTTGGTCCCTCTTTCAATTTGTATTTTATATTATTTGTAGCTTTATGACAATTGTATTGTAAATATCTGTTTTTCCTTATTTAGAGATAGTGGTAGTTAAGGTCCACATAAGCTGTACAATTACATATTTTTTGAAACCTACTTATCAAATAAATGTATGTATATGTCTGAAGGGCACGCAGTTCAGAGTTCCAGTTCGGGACTAGTTCCTGAAACTGGTTATATTTGGAACGCCCTTGTAATGTTTCGCCTTCAAACGTTTCGCCTCTTTCTACTCTAAAAAGGGTAGTAGAAGCTAAATTTGGACCATGTACTTTGTTTTGCAGTTCAACGACATTCTCCTTTGCTGTGCAAAGTTTCCTGGCAGAAACAAATACAAAGTGAAAGTAGAAATGGACTTGTACGGAATGGAAGTACACGACGTGGACGAGGAACTGGAAATAGAGAATTGCTTTCGTATAGTAAGCAAACAGAGAGTCATAGATTTCAATGCAGCGTCGGCCGAGGAGAAAGAAGCTTGGGTGAATAAACTTAAAGAGACCGTAAACGAACTGACAACGAAAAGAGAGAGTTATCGAAGAGGGACCAAGCGTGAAGTCATGGAAGAGGGAGACCTGGGAAAGAAAGCGCCAGCCTGGGTACGAGACGAAGCAGTGAGCATGTGCATGCTTTGTGACGTCCTGTTTACGAAGTTTCGTCGGAGACACCACTGTCGCGCCTGTGGGAGGGTGGTGTGCGGACATTGTTCTGGCTTCAAAGCACCGCTGGAGTACAAGAATGGGAAACTGGAGAAGGTTTGCGAAATTTGTCACAGGGTTCTTGTGAAGGGCTCCAGCGAGGAAACGGTCAAGGAAGGGGAAGGGAAGGGTCAGAGTGTGTTGAAAATCGGCTAGGAATCAAAGATCTGGCACAGTAGATACTTGAATTTCAAGGCCAAAGGAGATAAAAGCTGGCAGAAGAGATGGTTTGTGCTTCCAGTGACTTTGTGTTGTTGCGGTACAAGGCCAAGAAGGTAAAGGCATTATTAGTATCAGTACCATATTGATCACTTCCGAGTCAGTATTAGTACTTACATTGTGGCAATACTAGTAACAACAGTTTTCCAGTATTGGCTGGCAACATCTTGAGGTAATTTTGACTTTATCGAAGACTGACAGGAAGTGTTTCTTAATCAATGATTGCATTACTTCAGCTGGAGAATTGTGACGTTTCTGTCGACGTTAAAGAGAAAGAAATTTACCAAGACAAGCTAAATCTATTTTGAATCGTAAATTCGTTGAATTTTTGTAGGTTGGAAACTGGAAACTATTTCACTAAGTAGGCTGAAAAAAAAAAAAAAAAAGAAAAAACGACAGCGCTTGTTGCGATTGCAACAATCAAACTTATTTCTGCGGTCGCTTGATTTCTCTTTTCGTGCGTTCGCAAAGATTGTTCAAGCTTCTTCCAGCGGTCCTAGTGATTCTCGTGTTGTTAAAAGTGTTGTGCTCTTAGTCTTTGGAGGAGTTCATTGAGGGCATTTGTGTTTCTTTGATGCAGGACACAAAAGCAGAGTTTAACCTCCCCCTCCCTGGTCACAATGCAGACAAACCATCTCTGGTAAGTTATGTTGACAGCACCGTGTAATTCTTGTGAGATGAACCCCTGCATGAAAATATCCCTTCTTGAAAGCGCGTCAACCGCGTTTTCCCGCGCTTCAGGCCCTTGGCCTGTTGTTTCTTTGAGTTCTGATTGGCTCCTCGTGATTTCTTCCTTTATTCTCATTGGCCATTCTGATCACTTGAGTGCTGATTTTACGATGCACAATCGATTAGCAAAGTGTTTTTGATTCTCTGCGATGACTTATTACATTACGAAATTTTTACTACAAGTTTTTAGCGAAGCATAAAATGTATGTAAGTCGTGTAAACAGTGTAGTGTTTCTCTTTTCGAGCCACAAACTTGGCACGGTTTTTAATAAGATTTTAACTTTTTTATGCCTACTTTTCTGATAAAGGGATATTCTTGCAAAACCTCTCAGTAGATGGCAAATTTTGTTTCGTTGCAACAACTAATGCCTCTGTTTTCTAAGCATGCGCTGTTTTACGATGGAAGATTATCGCATTGTAGTGTTCTTTTGTAAAATAATTTTATACGCATCATTACAAAAGGATTTTTATGTATCTTTTTACATTTTCCTTTCTAGGCAGACGAGGTGGACCGCCGCAAGAATGTGTTTAAAGTACATCACAAAAACCTTCGGGTGTATTTTTTCGAGGCCGAAAATGAGGAGAGCATGCAAAGGTAATAACAACCGACGAAATTTCAAACTCTCCTTATTAATCAGTATACGTTTCTATTGAGAATTTATCGGTGAATCCGAGATCGTTTTGATGTGATGTGTTTATCGATGTTTTAGTCTCCGCGCTAGAATTCAAATCGCGATGTCTGGGTTTTAACTCCCAAGATCTGATTGTTAATTATCCCCTCCAGCTGCTACACATTTCCTTGTAATTTAGTTACGAGAATTCGGTTATAAGTCTAGATGATTACTTCTACCTGATAAGTTTGAGAATTCTCACTACCTGTTTGCTGGATAGTTTTTGATATTTTAGGGAGAAGATAGTTGTGAATTGCCTCCGGGGAATTTAAGTATTAAGTTCCTCTGTCCACCCCAATGACGACCAGCACGTTGTCAGAAAACCTGGTGAATGGAGGGGTAGGGACGGAAGACGATGAAAAAGGGGATGACTTTTGATAGACTAGAATCCCGCCGAGGGGTGGGTGGAGGTGGGGTTACCATTGCGACTTGTTACTCTCTGATACAGAAACTGGTGTGATCTCCAGCGGTGAGGATTAGTATAACTACACTGAAGAGCGCATTGAAAAATGATTTCTCATACCATGGCAGGAAGTAGATAGAGAAAACTGTTCCAGGAGAAGACTGCTGACAATCAGGGCTGAATTTTGTCAGGTTCTCCGCACCTTAATCCAAAGAAATAAGCGGAAAACTCTAAGGAGAGTTTTTATTTCTTATCAGGTGGATGCAACTTCTGGCTCGTGCAATGAAAGCTGAGGAAATTGACGAAAAAAGTCCGGAAAATCAGGAAAGCAGTGAGACTGTAGAGGTCGCGGTTATTTAAGCCTTATGATATTAATAGCTTCAAAATATTCGAGGAATTGAAAAAAATCCGTTCTCCTGACAAGGTTGCAATTTTCAATAATTTTATTTCACGTTCAGAATTTTCTTCAAAATTTACGAGTCAAAGACATACGAGACATAATGAAGTCAAAGAATATTATGGGATACTTTCAACAGTTCGGAGGGTAATGAAAGGCAAGATTGATATGCCAAATATGGTTAGGTCTTTCTTGATCCCTACAAAGCATTTTGTTTACTTGTAACCCTCACAAAGTGTCTCCGACTAATATCACTTATAATATAAAACTGAAAATCAAAGACGCGGTGTTAGTTCCATTAACATTCACGTGTGTGTAAATGAATAAATACCGGTACATAAATCTAGGCCGCTTATTTTGTGAAATAGAGAAACTGAAATACCACTTACTAACCGAGTTCGATGTCCGTACATATATCTTATTAACCAAGCGCGAGGGCCGGACTGGGAGAATATCGGCCCGAGGTCTTGACAGTACGGACCGAGCGCAGCGAGGTCCGTACAAAAAAGACCGAGGGCCGATATTCTTCAAGTACGGTCCCGAGCAAGCTTGGTTAATAAGAGATTTATTATACGACTGAAGTTCAAAGGGTCACAAGTGCGGTATCATTCGGGACCATTAGGGACAGTGCCTGGTCCAATACTTAGAGGTTATTGGCCCTCTCACTGCCCGAGTCGTGTAATAATGTAAGTTATAGACCGAGTTTTTTTCGAGCTAAGAAAACGAGCGAAAAAGGCATAACATATAATAGGAACCAAGAAAACGAGGTTACTGAGATATATCTGTATTCACAAAACACAAGGTAAAACGGCCCGTTAAATTGAACAATCATAGCACACTCACTAAATGGGAGATCTGGTAACTAATTGAAGTTTTTCATGCGTCGAAAGATGCGGAGATGTGTTCATGAGCTATTGTAAAGAATTGGAGTTGTTGAGGCACTATAAGAAAATTTAACTAAGAAAAGTGTCTCAAGTTAAGAATAGAGATATTTTTCATATATATTTTTGTAATATGGAATTTTGTTTATGCGAAGGAAATAAAATGCATTGTCACTCAGGCTTATATGTCTGTAGTACCGGTTGGAGGGACGATAAATCTAATATTTATCTCTATTTTGAAAAATTCAAAATCAATTATCATTCCCACGACGAATTTTCGGAGTTTGACTCCCCAAATTTCATTTTTCTCCCGTGGAAACCATCATCGAGTCACAATAAGGCCATTCTTTAAATTGCAGCTTCAATTTCGAACACTCTCCGCGGGTATTCTCATTATGAATGTGATGGCCTGCTCAAGAGGCCAATATTTTTCTCTTTATTGCCAGTTGTAAGAAAGTACGTGGGATGGGCGGGGGAACTGTGAGGCAAGCGCAAGTAAATTGCGGGGAAAAACTGCCGGATAAGACTCCGGATAAAATGCGGATAACCTACGGGAAAAGAGCAGTAAAAGTTCGGTAACCGTAAGGGAAAAGCGCTATTAGCCTGGGGCAATCTGCTGCTTGAATGCGAGAAAAGCGCAAGGAAAGTGCAGTTAGCGTGCTGGTGACGCGAAATAGACTGCAAAGAACTATACAAAACATTGATTCTTAGTCACAAGACCAAATCAAGCCGTCAGATTTTATCTCATGTTACAGTGATTACTAGGAATCTTACGAAGAAGATTATGCTTCGTCTTTCGGCACGCACTGCCTTATGGGAAAGGGAATCTTCTCGATCGGAAGTGTCATGTGAGTCATGGTTTTACAAACCAAATGTTCCTGACAACCGCACTTATGCACGCTTAAAAGTTACATAAAAAAAATAATGTCTGGTTAGGAAAGTAGATCGGGTTCATTACAGTAGCGGAATAACCGAAGAGTCCTCACGGGGGTGTGACTTGGGGGAGCGTGAATGCCTGTTTACTTTCCAGTGAGATTTCGGTGGTGTATTCTAACTTTTGAAACACCACTTTTATCGCTCTATAGTTTCCATTTCACAAAGCCTACCTGTGTATTTACCCTTTCAGAGCGTCCCAAACAACATTGACTCGTTTTGGTGGCTCGATTTAGCTATAGAAGTTGAACAATTTTTAGCTGTAGAGTGTAGAAGGAGTAAATGGACACTCCTCAGTGGGTGGGCCTTGGGCACTCTAAATTCCACTTTCTTATTTTGGACCCTCATTGTTCCCTTCCAATTTTTACCCCCCAAACCAGTCTGTTCTCAGACCTCAGTTTGTTCTCAGATCGCGTGATTCGACCGAGACAAACTTATGAAAGACTAGGGAATAGGCATCAGCATCAAAGGAAACCCGCCTACCATCCAAGAGCGCTTCTCGATTACATTTTGTAAAGATCAAAAGTTTATGTAGTCAAAACAGCCAATCAGACCTAAAGAAATATTACAAGGGGCCAATAGGAATTCAAAGTGAACACCGAAACCCTCTGAACAACTCAAAACCGGTGGGACGTTTAGAGTTGGTTTTCATTTTGAATCTGGTTGGTTGGGAAAAAGACGCAAGCTTTCTTAACCAATCACAGAGTGATGTAGAACAAAACCAAAGTGATCCACGATTCTTTCAACACTTAATTACAATTGAACTTTTCACAGTTATTGCACTTACCCTGAGGTAACAAGTGAAGTATTTCAGCAACTTCAGGCTATATCGCTTGTTGAACAGACAACAGGTGTTTGGCCAAAAACAGTCGGCTGCCGTAGTGCATTTCTGAAATCAAAGTTGAACAAAGGCAAGACTTTATGATAAGGATTTTTCCTCGTTCAAAGAAACAGCATAATTTCTGATGTTTCCAAAAGACAAGGAAAACAATTCTTATTATAAGGTAAAACAGAGTTTTGCTAGAACCATTGTAACACGATTTCTCTCGACTACAAGTTATTATAAACGCTGCGAGGAAAAAATTATTCAAATTTTTGCCTAAGTTCTGACAGTTTCTGATCCAATAGAAATAAGAAGGAAAACCTTGCAAGGACAAAATACAGAATTATTTTCTCTGTTTTTTCATTTTATTTTTTTATTATCAGTTTCCTCACCTTGCCAGGTTAAAATCTTGATGCCGGGTCCAGTACTGCACTGCCAGGGTCCAAAAGTTTCACTGACATCAATTTCTGTTAGTTTTTCGACGACGATGGGCTCATTGATCGGCATGCATTGCTTCACTTCAGCTGTGTGTTCTCCCATATCAATTTCCCGTGTTACCTTGAAGGCTAAGCCTGGTGCAGAGTTACAATTGGGATTTTCCTGGGAATTAAAAGAAAACAGCTTTAGGTTAGGAGCTTAAGAAAAACGGCGATATTCTCGCAAATGTCAAAGTTCTAGACTTACCAAAGTGTCGCACGCTGAATACTTCGGCAAACTGGAGTAAGCCTAACAAAGATAATAAGTTTGATTTTCAACTAAGAAGAGTTTTACACCTACATCTTAATCTTATCTAAATCAAGAATATCGTTATTTAAGCTGAGATTGCTAACTCTGTTGAATTCGTCGGTTTACTCCAACCTTAATCATCCTTTTAGCAATTGAAAATCAAAACAGACCGCTTAAATTTTCGTTTTAGTATGAGTGTGTGAATAAAATTTCTACGCAAACTGTCACTCACGGTTAAATCATCTATATCTTTCCTTTTCACAAAATATTTTCTCCTCTTTTTCGTCCAGTTAGTATCGATACCCCGTTTGCTTGTTTGTTTGTTTGTTTTTATGCAAAGAAATTGGAGGCAATCAAATTGAATTACACCAGGACATTTTAGTTACACTGCACCGCTTAGCCTTATCGATAACTACCGCTCTAACCTGATATCTTTAAACTCTTTTAGCCCTAAGATCATGTTTACTAATTCTCCTTACCTTCTGCCATACAATTCTTATGATGTTAGTTTGGGGAATCTGGTATTGGATCAACTTATAATCTCCCAATTGATGTTTTCCTTTATTTTAAGGATAACTTCTGTCCTATTCACTCAAGGAAGTTAAAGTATTAACAAATTGGTTTAGAGCGTTTCTGGTTCCGAAACGAAAAGTAATCTCTTTTAAGCTTTATATGAACAACTTACCAAAGACAACGAAAAAAACAGCATCAGGACTGCTACGGTTTTCATTTTGAGGACCTAAATCTAATCGAAATTAAATGGTGCAAGCTTGAGGATCGAAACTGACTCAGTCTTAACTGAGTAAAACTACAGATTGCCGGGTCAGTTATTTTTATACGTTTTTGTCACGTGATGGCAGATTTCGCACGATGCTATTGAAAAGCTGTTTGACAGGCTTTTGAGTAAAAATGCTTGGATCCTGTCAATCTAATAACAGACATGAAAGAGGTCCAGGGCTTTAAGAAACTTTTCAAAAGGAAACGAAAATGTATGCCCTCTGCAGAAACATTAACCGACCTCTTAGTGAAAACGTTAAGTTGTCGTTTAGCCCATTCTTATTATTTTTTAAGAGAAAATGGCGGGGAGGATATAAGACTATGAGTCATTGCTTAGAATCCATAAGTAGCCGTTGATGAAACATGAGAGTTTTAAGTTTGGTTATGCTTACAAAAGCAACGCTACTTTTATAAGCTTCCTCTTCAGTTCTTAAAAGTACAATGTACAATCTCTTAAACATGTAATCGATTATTACTTCAGCCTGTGTCCAGTTCGCGCGAGTTCAAATAATCTATCATAGTCGTAAAGAGCTTGTAATATATGTTAAGCATCTGTGAAAACACGCCACATACAAGAAACAACATATTTAACAGTCTAATGGAAACTTAGATAAATATTGAGTAGTAGTAACACTTTACAGCACATTTAAGCAAAGGCTCCTTAATCTGTTTACAGCTTTTGCTGTAGTATATATTCTCGAGAACGTTTGAAAACGCCATTGGAGAGAGTTTGTTTATATCAGCTGAGTTAATTTTGTAAATTGGCCACCGTAAATAGTTTCTATGGCTGACGTTTCTAGCGTTAGCCGCTCGTCAGAGCGAATAGAAGGGTAACGCTCGAAACGTAAGCTTAGAAACTCTCTAAGGTGGCCAGTTTAAGTCATCAAGTCAGTTGGCCATACCATTACCGCAACCGCACCAATACTTATCAGTTCTGCTATCGTTTTTAAGATTTGTAAGGTATTTCAGTTCCTAAACTGAGTGGACACATTATAGTAAAGAATGCATGTGATCTTGGGTGGATGACATGCAAAGTGGTTCTCGCAATGTAATAAACGTATGTTGAAAGTGAGGCCATTATGAAGTCAAAATACTTGTCAACATGCAGCCGTCTTATGATGCAAGGGGGCATTCGATGCCCGGGGCATAAGGTGTGGTACCCCAGTCCTTCTAGGCACTAGTTGGACGCTAATATCAACTGAGCTACGAAGCCCGCTTATGCTGGGAGCAAAGCAAATTTTAGTCACGTGTTCATCGTTCCCGCAAGGGAATGTGAACAAATTTGATCTGCTGTTCCCTTTAGTTCTATCGTTGGTGCTTTTCGAATTCTTTCGAGGCTTAGTGCTTTCTTGTTGCTCGGAAGAAGCTGGTCTTGGCATCCCACTTTTTAATTTCTCTGTGGGAGGGCCAGCGTAAATAATAAATTTTCTTTTCGAACCATGCCTATCAAAAATAGTAGGCCAAGGGCTTTATAATCTGTTGTTATATTTAGTGGTGACATGCGATTACAGAAGAAAGTTGAAAGCGAGAATTAAGAAATTGATTGCCAACTAAAGAAGCTCTTGATCGATACACAAATTCTCCTTGTCAGTGATATGAAATGTATACAGAACATTGTGGAGAATATGAGTTCTGATGACAGGGGGGGGGGGTATGAAAGAAAATTTAGTAGGTAATAGGTACCTCTAGCAAAAGAAGCAGAGGAGTCGAATTTAACAGCGTCTTCTGTAAAATTCACCACACTACTGCTGCGCGTCTCTCTCGTGTTGACCAAGCGTTGTTATACGCGTGAGTTGAAGTCCTTTCCGGATAATTGTGCTTTCACGTCTTGAAAGCAAAGATAAACATTCTCTGCCAATCAGTTTTTTCATGAAATCATTCTGTATAATTGGATGATGGTTTCATTTATGATTTGAGAGCAGCAGAGCTCATGATGTCGTTCGCGACAGTTTTCGATTCAGTCAAGCTTTAGATAATAATGCTAAAAATTACCCAGCACCGTAATAAAAATATGACATACGAAAATGAAACGTGAAGTTCTGGTTTCCGTTTCCAGTTTGTTTTTTCTTAAAATTACCTACAACCTCCCTACGACTTCCTGTCTCTACAAGAACACTGTACATGTTACATGTTCATTTTGGAGATAATCACGTTTTCATCTAGAGTCAAGAGCTCGAGAAAGTTTGATCGCGGAGACATTTTTTCAAGAATTTATCTTTGAGATAGCGGTAAGAATTCAGTTGTGGTGCATTGTTTTAAGCGTCATCTTACACAAATGTACGTTAAATATATTTGAACGCAAATCAACAAAATGACGACTATCCCTGCAAACTTAGTGGACTGATTTTAGTTTTTTTCTTTATTCTACTCGCCATGGGGATCAAGACGATCCCAAGTAAGAGCGCTACTGTGGGAAACTGTTGAAACTCGGAGATTCATCATTCTGAAGCTAGAAAACTTATAACGTTTATTTCTATTTCATATTCAACCGCAGTCGGTCCAATAACCTGTACGGTGTTTCGTTATCTTTCTTTCTTATTTTCCTGGTAGATTAAAAAAATTATAAAAAAAAAAAAGAAACATTCCAATTTTTCTCTACAATGTTTTAGACTGTAATATGTTTACCTGTTTTACCTATGCATTCAGAATCGTTTTTCAAACAAATGTTTATGACACGAAAGAAATCGGTTTGGTTCTGTTTTTATTCTTAGTTATGGCTGAAGATAAAGTTTCGCAATTGAAAAAAGAACTAGGTCTGGAGAGCGAGAGTTCCACAGGTAAAAAAAAAAGTTTTTCAACAAATTATGGCATACACATAGTGGGAAGATGGACAAATTAATTTAATCTTTAACGAGAATAAAGATGACTTCCTATGACGGCGTTGACACTATCAACTAAAAGTAAATGACAGTTTTTATACATTGAGAAGCTAACCGCTTGTTTCGCTCAGATTTTAGAGTCAGACGTGTGCGGCTATTCATTGATATTTGGAGCCAGTTTGTGCCAGGGTAGATTTACGCTCCACGGGTCGATTGCCACAGTGTCGACATCTTTGCAAATCTTTTTAAGCGAGAGACACTACATTCAAAACTTAAAAAGAAAAAAAAAAACGCCGTGGTAGATACTATCTGTAGTTCAGGGTACTGGCTTCTTTGACGATAAATCGAGCTTGCATAGTTTAAAAGCGGCCATTAAAGTCGAACGCAGAAAGGTATCCTAGTATTGTTTTTGTTTAGTTTTTTTTACTTGATAAAACGGCGTGCGATGTATATCACATTTAAAACACGTGGGACAAATCTGTCTTGACACCCTGCTGAATTCCTTGGGTTTTTTTGGTTTACGGAAGCTCTCACTTTATCATTTATTTTTAAATCTGTTTACTCATCTTCATGAAAGTTTTGAACCGTAACTACACTTGAAGTTTCACCCGATCGGCCGAGTTCCAAAATTCATGCTAACGCCCGCTGGAGAGCTACAATTCGACACCATTTCGTCAAGAAAAAATGATGGAACAAAACAAATAAAGAGATTGGAGTTAACAAGTATTAGGTTTTCAAAATTCACCAGCTCATGTAATGGAACTTTGAAGAGTGACGTCACAATTTTCGTTAAAATTTTTTTTTCGAATCCTCAGAATAGCTTTGGTTTCCTTGTAACCTCGTTCGGCAGTTCTGTTAATGTCTTGTAATTTACTTTGTCTACCCCTTGTTACATTTGAAGCCAAAGTAACTCGATCCGTATTGTCCTCTCTAATTAAAGTGGCTCACCAAATTTCTAATCCATTTCAATTGTAGCTACATGTAAAGAGTACGTGGCAAAAGACAACCAGACTTAGATGTTTCCTGAGATATTTCCTCACGATGGACAGAAAGTATCCGTGTTGTTAATCAACCTATCCTTCTAGAATTTGTATGATCCTGTGGGTCTAATTACGCACTACACCCCTCGCTTGTCTCTGGCTGTAACTTTGCCGCCTGTGATAGGATACCATTTGGTTGGGTGCGACAAGTTCAATGTCTCATATGCGTTCTTGATCATAAGCAGGCTTTTTTTATTTCATTTGTTGTTACAAACTAGACCAGTCATACTGAACTAAATTTATGCTGCACCGAGCTAAACTTATAAAGACAATCGACCATTCAGAAGCGTTAAACTAAATTTAACCAAGAACACATTTAATTTAACTTAGATACGATACATCTTTTTCACGAAATTTCAGGGGCAGATATATTAAGTGAAGCTACCTCCAGTTATAAAGGAGTGGATTTGAAAGCTTCTTCGTCAGTTGCAGGTAAGTAAGCCTGACTTGGATTACAATAAAACATCTTCGTGTAGGAAAGTATCTTTTATATAAGGATTTTATATAATTATGTCATGTCACATGACCCAGACGCTTATGAAAAGAGTAAACAGAATCTAATGATGATGAAAACACGATTAGAACAGAAATATGATGTTGCAGAGATATAAACGACGAGGACGATCATTCATACCCTTTTCTTTTAATTTTTAGACTCGGAGAAGACTCAAGTTTTACCGGCATCTGGAAAACTGGCCATGGAGGATTTTGAGATCGGAAGTTCCACGGGTACAGAGTTCAACTGTCAACAGTATAGAAGTATTAAAATAAAAAATCTGGTTTATAAATCAAATTTCAGTTAACAATGAATTAACAGGCAGCCACATATGATACAATAATGAAATGCTTGAGAACAATAATCAGCAACAATACTGAGATAACGTGTGAAAAAAGGTGCAGTTATTTTTCTTGATGTATGCAGAGTAGGTGATTACTTTCTAGAAATTCATTATCCTTCATCGTTTAAGGGAACTTTCGTAAGAACAGCGCAATATGTTTGATTCTTAATTTATTTTAGATGCTTTGAAAGGGAAAGACTCAGCAAACCAAGGAAAGGTGGATTTGGATGATGAGCTTTCATCAGGTGAGAGAAATGAAACAGCAAATGAATTGCACTTCTCAAGTCTGTGACTACAAAAAGACCTAAAGAAAATAAATTAAACTCAAACAACTAGTACTGATTCATTACGGTTCAAAGTTTTCTTTGCTTAAAGTAAAGTCAGTTCTTCTTTACCATTTCAAGGTCAAATTGGATTAAAGGAGTCAGATGACGATGACTGCAAATCGACAGGTACAAGTAAGTAGTATAAACTCAGAGTATGTGTGAGCCTAAGCGTCAATTAACCCTGGGAAAGCAAGTGAGCTTCGAAAGATTTGACACGGACTGAATAACTTTTTGTGGGTCAATATTTAAGATAGAAATAAAGAAGAAATTAATTTGTAACCTTTATCTGCTCAATAACTATGCTATGTAATTTTTTTTCGATTTTTCCAACTGATTTCGATCTTAGCTATTTTTACATCAAGGGGAAAAACCTTGAATATTTTATGGGATAAAGAAGACAAAAGTGGTGAGTTTCCCACGAGTTATAGAGTGTCATTATTATTTCTATGTATTGGTATTTTAGTTGCTCACCAGGCCTTCCCTGTCGCAGCTGAAGGAAGCCTGGACTTTGCTGACAACAGTTCACCAGGCAAGAAAAAGATATAATGCTTCTTCAGATTTTTTGTATTATCAACGATAAGACAACTGGAAGCCGAAGTTTGTCAACTATCATGAGCAAATTAAAGCAAATATTCTTGGTATCTCGACAATCAAAGAGACCACTTTTCAGTCGCGTTATCACATATTTTGGCCATGAATTGCCCTTTGATCAGTTGATAACTCAAAAAAGATTGAAATTCATTTCTTTCTAAATTAATTGACAGAAAAAAGTGAAGCTGCTTCTGTTGAGAAAAAACCGAACATGAAGGATGCTCCCTTAGCAGGTAAGCGAGGACGTGAGGTGAAATTAGAGTCTTTGAAATATCGAGCCCGGTGGAGTTTAATTGGCCGGATTTATTTCCATACTCTTTTCTCTCTAGCTCTATTGTGGGAACAGTAAACAAAATCTATTGATAATTAAAACATAAATAGTAACAAGAAAACGATATTGTTGATGACGATGAAAACGGTGATGACGACCATTCAACCCCTTTTTTCTTTATTTTAGAGCCGGATAAAACTCAAATTTTCTCGACACCTGGAAAAATAGAGGATTTAGAGATTGGCACCTCCACAGGTACTGAATTGAACTTCAAACAGTGTAGAAGTATATTGCAATCATCGATCTGATTTATTAATTAAATTTTGGTTTAAAATGAATTAACAGAAAGCCGAACATTATAAAGCACTGAAACGCTTGAGTAAAATAAAAAGCAACAATACTGAGATAACAGGGGCGAAAAAAGGTGCAATTATTTTTCTTGGTGTATGCGGAGTAGGCGGTTACTTTCTAGAAATTCGTTATCCTTGATTGTTGATAGGAACTTGCTAACGAACAGCCCAAAGTGTATGATTCTTTATTTATTTTTAGATACCTTGGCAGGGAAAGATTCAGCAAATCAAGAGAAGGTGGATTTGGATGATGAGATTTCATCAGGTGAGAGAAATGAGACAGCAAATCAATTTCACTTCTGAAGTTTGTGACTACAAAAAGACCTTTGAAAATACACGTAAATAAAAATAAACGCAAACAACTGAATCATTACGGCTCTAAGTTTTTTCTGCTTAAGGTGAAATATTCTTCTTTACCATTTCAAGGTCAATTTGAATTCAAGGAGTCAGATGACGGTGACGGCAAATCAACAGGTACAAGTATATAATGCAAACTTAGAATGTGCGTGAGCCTAGGGGTCAATTAAACACTGGGAAACAAGTTACAAGGCAAGTGAGCTTTCAAAGAGTGAAAATCGATTTAATAACTTTCTGTTGGTCAATATTTAAGACAGAGATAAGGAATAAATTATTTTACAACCTTAATCTGCATAATAACCGTGCGTTTTAATTTTTTCACTTTTCAAACTGATTTTGGTCTTAGATATTTTTACATCAAGGGAAAAATCTTTTAATATATTAGGAGATGAAGAAAAAAAAAGTCGTGAGTTTCTCTCGGGTAGGAGTGTTATTATTATATATGCGTTATTAACCAAGCGTGAGGTCAAGATGGCTGGATAGTGACCAGGTTCTTTTTTCGCATTTTTATGGACCTTGACGAAGTCGAGGTCCCTAATAAATGTGAAAAAGAAAAGCGATGCTATTATCCAGCCACCTTGACCGAACAAGCTTGGTTAATAAAGGATTTATTCTATTGCAAAAAAGTTTCTTCTAATTAAGAATTAAGAGCGACCTGTTTACTTTGAGAGTCGGGAAAGAAAGCCAACTGTGTTTGTAATATAACAAACTTACGAGAGTCGTTTCTGTTTTCTTTGGTTAGACTTTCTTCTGCAACTTTTTGCGCTTCCATCGCCGACATTGTACAAGAATTACGAACGTAGTTCTAATTCAAATTTTTCATGCGCGGGATCGATGCAGAAAATCCTGGGCGCGGGCAAGATGAGCCCATCTTGGACCGCTCGAGTAACCACTGGATTCGCTTCATCTTGCTCAAGGGTGCTGCGTGCAATGTACTAATTAATATTTATTGTATTTTAGTTAGTCACCAAGCCTCCCCTGCAGCAGGTGAGGGAAGCCTGGCATTTTCTGAAAACAGTTCAGCAGGTGAGAAAAAGAAACATAAAGCTTCTTTAGATTTTTTGTAAAATTATCAATGACAACTAGACCTGAAAGTTTGTCAACTATAATAAGAAAAGCAAATATTCTTGGTATCTCGACAATCTAAGTCACCACTTATCAATCACACTCTTACAAGTTTAGGCCATGAACTGCCTCTTTGACGAGTTGATAACTCAGAAAAGAGTGAAAATTATTTCTTTGTTATTTTTATTACAGACAAAAGTGAAGTTACTTCTGTTGAGAAAAAACTGAACATGAAGGATGCTCCCTTAGAAGGTAAGCGAGGAAGTGAGGTGCAATCAGAGTCTTTAAAATATTGAGCCCAGTGGCGTTTAATCGGCCGGATTTATTTCTACTCTCTTTTTTCACTAGCACTAGGAGAGCAATTAAAAGCAACATTACGAAAACCTTAGGCAAAAAAAAAAAATCCCCAATTATTCTTGATCTGGCATATTAGGTGCAAAGTTTTATGCAAATTCGGGTGGTTATCTTTTAGCAATTTATTATCCTTCATCAATTTCGGGTAATTTCCAAAGCACAACCCAATTCTATCTTTTAGGTACGTTGCAGGATAAAGTTACAGCAATCCAAGAAAAACTGGATTTGGATGATGGACCTTCCTCTGGTGAGAGAAAAAAAAAACGCAAAAAGATGATTGTATTCTAAATTTATAGCGACTCTGGGCCTTAGTAACTTGAAACGAAAGGAGCAAATAGCTTACCCCTTCCAAAATTTGAACAAAAGGACCTTAAAGAACAGAAAGGATTACTTGGAACAAATGTTACGAGACAAATTTGGACTTTCCACGGATTGAAAAACGGATTTAGGGAGCATCAGTGCGGGGTCAGTCTTTCTTAACAGCCCAAACATTGCATCCTTACCAAACAATTCAATACTTTCAGTTCTTTGTTATGATTGATTTTGTGTTGATTATCTCTAGATTATTCTACATCCAAGAAGGAATCGTATGATGATGGAAGCAAACCAAAAGGTAGAAGCTAGAGATAATTCTAAAACTACTTTTGCCTGTAAGCCTAAATCTACGCAAATTTGTTTAAGAAGCTTCACATTTAAAATCAACTTAGATAAGGTGCATCTCTTCATCGAAATTTCTGGAACAGCTAAAAGTGAAGGCACCGTAAGTGATAAAGGAGTGGATTTTACAGGTTCTTCGTCAGTTACAGGTAAGTAGGACTGACTTGGATCATTAATCATACAACATATTCATAGTAAGAAAGTATCTCTTAAGGACTTCGTAGAATTAAATGTTACATGACCCAAACGATTAGGGGAACGGTAAACAGAATCTATTGATAATGAAAACATGAATAAGCGCCAAAATATGATAATGTTGCTGACGATGAAAACGTTGATGACGATCATTCAAGCCCAATTTTTTTTTTTTAGAGTCGGAGAAAACTCAAGTTTCATCGGCATCTGGAAAAAAAGAAGACTTAGAGATCGGCAGCCCCACAGGTACATAGATAAGCTGTAAATAGTAAAGAGGTATACTGTAATCATTCATCTGGTTTATTATTCAAACTTTGGTTTAAAATATATTAACAGGCAGCTAATACAAGGATCTAACGCTTGAGAGCCATGCAGAGTAGGTGGGTTTCTGTCTTGAAATTAATTATCATCGTTGAAAGGAGATTCCCAATGCACAACTCAATATGTTTGATATTTTATTCATTTTTAGATACTTTGAAAGGGAAGGACTCAGTAAACCAAGAGAAGGTGGATTTAAATGAGGAGCTTTTATCAGGTGAGAGCAATAAAACAGCAAATAAATTGCTCTTCTCTAAGACCTTTGGAAATTAATCAAACACAAACAACTAAATCACGACGGCTTAAAGTTCTGTTTGCTTAAAGTAAAATATTCTTCTTTACCATTTCAAGGTCAATTTGGATTCAAGAAGGAGTCAGATGTCGATGATGACAAATCAACAGGTACAAGTAATTAGTGCAAACTCCGAATGTGTGCAAGTTTAGGCGTCAATTAAACAATGGGAAACACAGTGCAAAGCGAGTGAACTTTTCGAAGATTTAAAACGGATTGAATAACTTTCTGCAGGTCAATATTTAGGATAGGAATAAACCTAAGAAGAAATTAATTTGACAGCCTAAGTCTGCACAATAGCCATGAGAACAGCAAGGGTTACTTGCAAAAAACTTTTGGAGACAATTTGGACTTTCGACAGATTGGAAGCGGATGGAGTGAGTATTAGTGGGTCATTCTTAGCGGTAGAAAAAAAGTTTTCTTCACAGCCCAACATTGCATCATCACCGCACAATTTACTATTTTTAGTTCTTTTTTCTACTTGATTCTGTGTTTCTTTTACTGTTTCAAGATTATTCTACATTCAAGAAGGAATCATTTGACGATGGAAGCAAACCAAAAGGTATAAGTCAGAGATAATTCTAAGACTACTAATGCGTGTAAGCCTAAATCTGTGCGAGATTATCTAATAAGTTCCACTTGTAATTCGACTTAGATAAGGGGCATCTTTTTGTGGACATTTCAAACGCAGGAGTTGAATTTACAGCTTCTTCGTCAGTTGCAGGTAAGTAGGACCGACTTTATATATAATAAATAACATTATAATTGTGATAAAACATATTCATAGTAGAGAAGTATCTCTTAAGGATTTTGTACAATTAATTGTTAAATGACTCAAACGGTTATGGGAACAGTAAGCAGAATCTATTGATAATGAAAGCATAAATAATAACAAAATATGATAATGTTGATGACGATGAAAACGGTGAGGACGATCGTTCAAACCCTTTTTTTTTTAATCCAGAGTGGGAGAAAAATCAAGTTTCATCGGCAACTGGAAAAATTGAGGATTTAGAGATCGGCAGCTCCACAGGTACGTAGTTAAATTAAAAATAAGGTGGAAGTTTACTGAAATTCTAAATCTGGTATATTGAAAGAAAATTCAAATCTCCTGACTTAGTATTTCACATCCTCAGGAGACAGCTATGGCGAGTCTCCACTTAAACCTATGGTTAGGTTTGGGGCTGCAGAAATCACTTGAGTTCCATTGACTTTTTTCACTAAAAATTATTTTATCAGATGCAGTTTTTTTAGCAATAACCGGACCTTACATTGTTTCGTGGGTAATTCGGAATGGGAAAGTCGTCGGATGGAGAATGAAGCATGTGAACAACTTTGTTTACCAGGATGAATTAGAATTCTACATCACCGCTCTGAATAAGGCTACTCGTTCACAAGTCAATGCAAGGGCTGCTGATGAATGGGAAATAAGTTTACCTGAAGTGGGCCGAGATGGAAAAGGAGCGAACGATGACTCCTTGCGAAACTCGATGACAAATGCCCTGAGGAAGCTCCATGATATCATAGTTACTCCTATCGCTGATTTCGTGGAAGGGGATGAGATTGTATTTGTTCCTGAAGGTCCACTCTGCTTGGTGCCTTACGCAGCATTGGTGGATTCGAATTCAAGGTATCTGTGTGAGTCTTTCAGGATTCGAGTGCTTCCATCCTTATCCTTTTTAAAATTAATCACTGACTGCCCGAAAGAATTTCATGTTAAAACCGGTGCACTGCTCGTGGGTGATCCGTGTTACAAACAAGTTATTCATCAGGAGAAATTGCTGAGTCAACTTCCGGGTGCAAGGAAAGAGGTGAAGATGATTGGAGAAATCATCGGCATTGCTCCTCTTATTGGAGAGGAGGCGACAAAGTACGAGGTATTAAGGCGAATGTCCTCAGTTGCCCTAATTCACATTGCAGCACATGGTAAAAAAGAGACAGGAGAAATTTTTTTGGCACCAAACATTAAGGGGACAACTCGTCAAGCTCAAGAGGAAGACTATTTACTGAGAATGGAAGACGTTTTGCAAGCTGGGCTGCGAGCGAGGCTGGTTGTGTTGAGCTGTTGTCACAGCGCCTGCGGAGAGGTCATGGCCGAAGGTGTGGTTGGCATTGCACGAGCGTTCTTGGGTGCCGGTGCTCGATCCCTTCTGGTATCCCTGTGGCCCATTGTCGACCATGGCACTCTGATGTTTATGAAATATTTTTACGGAGCCCTGGCTGAAGGGAGAAGTGCCAGTGAAGCTGTCAATCAAGCCACTAAGTGCATGAGAGAAACTGCAATGTTTAGAAAAGCGTATTACTGGGCGCCTTTTGTCCTCATTGGAGATGACGTGAAACTGGAATTGACCGAGATGTAGATGTTCTCAACGTGAGTGCACTTTTAATTTTGTTGAATCAAGGAAAAGTGAGATGTTAATCATTACTTTATCCTTACATTGACAACTCCTGAATTAGGACTTGTACATCTTTTCAGTTACTCTGAGGTCAAATTTAGTTTTATCTTTATAAACTTCACTTTAATCCAACAGCCGAGCCAGAAGGTGCAGAATGCAAAGAGAGCAAAAAAAGCAAGAACATGTGTTTTGAGTTGAGTCACTGCGTTCAATAAAGCCCGGGACTTAGGTTCATTTTGTTGGGGCCTGTTTACATGGAGGTTAGGGGCCCCAGGAAAGCGGGACCCGCCTGTACAGATAATCTCTCTTTTTATGTTAATCACATTTACATGATGGGGGGGGGGGGGGGGGGGTAACCTGCCTTGGCAGGTTGCTTGGTCTGTCCGACAATTTGCCATATAAACGTCTCAAGGTGGGGTGATCCGCCCGGGGTTGCGTTCATGTTACATGAGCAAGCACGCCAACAATTTCTCATCCCGGGATTCCGGAGTTGTAAGATTGTGTGTAGACGAGGACTATTTTTCGACCACGGCTAGGAGGGTTGCTTCATTCATCTAGGGTCCCCATCCCCATGTTGAGAGTCCCTTACAGGAACTCAAGAAATACCTCAAATCTGAATATGCCTCTATATCTCGTAGTTCTTTCATTTTTCTTTTAGGTCATTACAGAGGGATTTGCGTGCAGACGAGACATGACTAGATCCCTGGTGTGTGGCATCGACCGATGGTAGATTGAACTAACAGAGGGAAACCACAAATTAAACGTTAAGCAGCGGCTGGAAGTATGAAACAACCTGCTGCGAAGCAATGATTAAATAAGCGACTTTAATTGCAACCAAAGCGATCAACTGTATCTACAGTTCAAAGCTCTTTTTGGACTTTCATTATATTCAGTTTTGGGGATTTATACTGATGAAAATCAGATAACAGATTGTCTGTGGATTTTGAGTAGCTAATGTTACGGACATACGGAAGACATATTATGTAGACAAAACTTTTGAACTAATTTTACATGGTCTCCGTTGGGATTATTCAGCAACGTTTTGTAAAAAAATCAATGTGCAACTTCATGTGGTTTATTATCAAGTCATTTTCATAGACACGAAAAACAATTTTATGATTTTCCGAACAGCTTTAAGTATAAGCTAATTACCAGGTTTCAATTTTGGTGTTACAGATAATCTAAAGATATTTTACCTTTGAAGTTCTTGGCTTGCTACAAGTTGTACATACCCATTTTTAAAAGCATTTTAAATCATTATACCACTTTCCACTTTAGAGGTAATGTACTATTGGAAAAACCTAGAGCAGACATTGTATTAAATTATGTAATGCGGTAACAAAGGAGTTCCTTTCTATTTACTTCGTACATAATCCAGTTGTAGTCCATTTCATCAACACTTATACTTCCCAGAGCTTGATATCGATTCTTCTTACTTCTTTCTATATATTTACTGCAGTTTACACCCGGAAAGTTTTAGAGAAAATGCAGCCTTTGTCCCTCGAGCATCACCCTTGTGGTTAGCATTGAAATATTATTGTAAAAAGGGTTTCGGAAAGAACAAAACTACCAACAGAAAAGGTAACATTTTGTTCAGCGGTGGTCAAATCCCTCCCCCACCACACCCCTTCCTTGTCTTCATAATCTTTTTTTGCACATTTATTTCGAACAGAACATTACATTACGAGGGTAAGACCCACGAGTTACCTGTTATTCGCTGGGATAAGGGCAATTGGCTTGACTAAACAAAGGGCCAGCTTGAAAGGTCATGAAATCTATAAAAGCAAAAAATATCCATATTTTGCCAGGCACCCTTGTAAAGAGACCGAAGGCACTCTTTCAAACAGCAAAATATTCTCTCCTACCGTCAGGTTTGATCCTTAAATCCACATGCAGGTTCGATCTCCGTCAGTTACTGGGATCTGAATAAGAGCGTGGGCTCATTTCCCGAACAGCGGCTGGTACTCACTAATTATTTTTCCGTGGAGTTGTTCGCTGAGACTAATCGAAATTTTTCAACCCTCAGACAGCTCGGAGTTCTTGGTATCTAATGTCTCCCTACAGCGTCACGCTGGTTTATGCATTAGGGTCATAACAATAAAGGAAACCTTTCATTACCAGTCCCCTTGGGGACAGTCATGATTACTGTAACAGTTGTGGAGAGATGGCTAATTATGTAATTTATGAGGATAGCAAGCAGGCGGCAAAGTACAACTTGCTTTTAATTCATTTTAAAGATGTTACTAAAATCTGATACTTACAAGTCAGATGGATAGAAAAAGAACACCAGATATTTTCCTGGGCAGGAAGAACTAATATATCAAAATGAATAGAATAAATCGGAAGGAAATGGCAAATTGTCAACAGATGATGAAAAACTGTACATGAATATGTGCTTCATCTGAACAGATCACTCTACTAAATGTGAATCACACTTCTTCCAAATATCCGTTCATTCAAGCCCAGGCAGAAGCTACGTCTTATGCATAGATAATAGATATAGATCGAAAACAAAGTCTGCAAGGATTCCAAAAGTTGTCCACCTTGGTAGTGCTAAAGCCTCAACCCCCTCGGCCAAGGCAAATCTATTTAATCACTTTTTTGCCTCCGTGTTTTTGAAGCCCGATTTGCATACAGTAGAAACAACAACCACTTTTACTGCACAAGATAATGAACTGTATTCTATTCAAGCAACAATCCAGGAAGTGTTGAAAGCGCTGAAAAACATTGACCCATCCAAGGCGTGTGGCCCTGATCAAATACCGGGCAGAATATTACGGGAATGTTCATCTGAAATTGCACCTTCTCTAACACGTTTAATTAATATTTCTTTAAGAGTTGGCTGTGTCCCACAGGATTGGAAGCGTGCAAACGTTGTTCCTGTTTATAAAAAAGGTGACAACGAAGATGTCTGTAGCTATAGAGCAATCTCACTGTTAAGCCTTATTTCCAAGATTACTGAGCGCATTGTTCTTGATCGTTTCTCCAACTTTATTGCCGATAAAATCTATCCCATGCAACATGGTTTCGTCAAAGGACGCTCTACTATCACTCAGCTCCTCGACACAGTACACCGGATGGTCAGAACAATCGACCATGGCGAACAAACGGATGTCGCCTTCTTGGATTTCTCCAAGGCATTTGATTCAGTATCTCATGCACATCTAATCAGTAAGCTGGATCAGTCTGGAATTAAGGGACCATTGTTGCACTGGTTCATAAGCTACCTTGGCAATAGGCTACAGCGAGTAGTAATTGATGGTAAAAGCTCAAATTGGTTCAGTGTCACCTCAGGAGTCCCACAGGATTCTCTACTTGGACCTGCTTTATTTGTGTTGTTTATTAATGATATGCCGAGTGCGTTATCTCACTCAAGCACATTGGCTCTGTTTGCTGATGACGCTAAGTGCTTCCGCACCATAAGATCTTATGCTGACTGTGCCTTGCTACAAGACGAAATTGACAAGCTGGTTGACTGGAGTAACAACTGGAAGCTGGCCTTCAATGTTGACAAATGCTCACTTTGCACAGTAACACGGAAACGCAGCCCCATAATTTGCAACTACAGAATGGGAGAGAAGGCTCTTAGCAGGGTGAGAGCCCAGCGCGATCTCGGGGTACTTATGTCAGATACAGCTAGCTTCAATGATCACATCCAAGCCCAGGTAAACAAGGCTAACAAAATGCTGGGTTTTATTCGTCGCACTATCAGCGGAAGCAAAATTTTATTACCAACTCTGAGATCCCTTTATGTGGCTCTCGTACGTTCTCACCTTGAGTACGCCTCTGAAATCTGGAGCCCAAAATCAATTTCTATGATAAAAAGAATAGAAGGGGTGCAACGACGTGCGACTCGGCTTATGTTACCCGATTTTAGCTATAATGAACGCCTAAAGCGTCTCAACCTGCTACCACTGGTTTACCGCAGAGAAGTCAAGGATCTTTCAACTTTTTATAAACTGAAGTGCGGGCATTTTAACTCTTCACTTAAGTCGTATTTTCAATTTTGTTCAGATGAGAGATTAAGATCGCATGCAAGTAATAAACTAAGAATTAATAGATTCAGGACGGAACTTTTTAAGGGAACATTTTTTAATAGGATTCCGTATCTATGGAACAATCTGCCTGATGCGTTGGGGACGGCCAGCTGTAGTGTTTCTTCTTTTAAGAGACTATGCACTAATTTTTATAACGATAGGGTTTTCGACCCTGAGCACCCATGTACCACCTGGGCTAAACCAGCACTTAGTTAGTAAGGTTGTTAGTTAGTAAGTTAGTTAGATTACTCAGTTAGGTAGTTAGCTGCTAGCCAGTTACATACCTTGATTAAGTTTTTTATATATCCGTATATTTTCTTCATAATGGGTTGACTAGCACGAATGGTTCGTCAGTTCCCTTCTAGTCTTCCCCACTGCCTTGTTATGTAACCTAATTTGTTATTATTGTGTGTTCTTTTGTTTTATTTTCCCATGTAATTGCAGTGAAATGGAATAAATTAAATTAAAAATTAAATTAATAGCACATACCAGTACACATACACAATGTACACAAAGAACAATTCATCATTTGTAAGCATTACAGTGCCAAATTTTAAATGGACTTCACATGGGGCTCTTTAATTTTTCCAAGTTTTTTTTTTTTTTTTTTATGAGCAAACGGGAACATCTTAGTCTTGAAATCAGTTATCTTCAACTCTTCAACCGCGCCATTAACTGTGGATGAACACAGAAAATCTCGGTACGAGTTTTAGAAATTAACTATGAAACGGGTGCGAGAACTGGAAAAAGTATCAAGAAAAGTTAGTTATCCTCATACAAACCGTATTCATATTTTAATTTACGAGAGAATGCATAGTCAAGAGAGGAATAACAGCAAAGCTAAGATTCGCTGACTAGTAAGGTTTCATACCATGCTACGAAGCTCAAATTTCCCACCAATTGACGCTCCCCTCCCCCTTCCACTTTCCTTTTCAATTGCATTCAATTGTTGGTGCTTTAAGAGAATAAGTCATACACCGTGAAGTATCTTTTACAGGTTTAAGAAGTCTTAGAACAAAGGCTAACAGTGTGTGTTATTTTGTCAGTCAAAGCTTCCTTTCTTGGCGATGACAAAAGGCTGGTAAAACAAACAAAACAAACAGTATTTCTTACTCTATTTGCAGCACGATAAAGTATGTATTCGCAGGAGCATCGAATAATAAACGTTTCTTTAATTCAAATATAGCACCAGACTTGTACAGTCACTTAGATAGCTAACATAGCAATCTTTTGTTGATCTTGTTGTAATTTCAAGACAACGTACGATTGGAAAATAGTTTTTCTTCAAAGGTCGTTGGAACATTTGACAATTTTTTCTTTACATAGAGTTTTCCATGGCCCTCGGCATAAGATGGCTGAATACACACGCCTAATATCGCTTCGCCGTGGTTTCTCATCCATCTGAGGAACTGGTTACCAAGTGAGCACAATGGCTTAGATCGTTCTGAAAATTTGTCATACGAAAAACAATTGAATTCATTTAATAGAACTTAATTCAGAGCTCCCTCCGAATATAATACAGTATAATTTCGTTACTGAAAATAAAAACGTTAAACTCTGCGGCTTCATAGTTTTGAAAACCACTGGATTTAATTAGTTAAGAATCCTTCAGTAGTGAGGCCACGCTCCCAAGTTGAGAAAAAATTATTGGGAATTCTCCGAGACCGTCCCCAAAAACTGTTTAACGGGATTTTCCCATATTAATCAAAGAGAGGTAAAGTATAACAAAACGCTCATATATTCTGTTTTTCATAGTTGTGTATCTCCGTGAAAAAACGCTTTTTTCCATAAGAATTGCTTTTGCTTTTTGGACTTCCTTTTTTGATCAGAAGTCAGTATTAAGTATGCTTTTCTTCAATCTAGGGACTTTACAAAGCACTTAGGCTCAAAATGCTTGCTACATAGATAGCAATTTTTGCTTAAAGGAGTGTTCTCCCTTCGGATTTTTACCAGCCATTTCTGGAGATCTTTCTTTGATAGCGGCAAGGAATTCCATGCAAGGCCGCGACAATCTTCTTTTGAACTCCAGCTCGTACAGCCAAAGGCCATACAGTGTCTAACACTTATCACGGTTTCACCTAAACTTTAACAGCGATGTAATATTTTCTACAATCCTGCAAGTAATCTTCAGGGAAGCTTGACTCGATAGCCTCGCTTTCGCAACCATAGGATACTGCTGTCCAACTAAACTGCGCGCTCAGAACTGGAATAAGGGCTATTGGGTTGTGCTATGTCGCGTTACTTTCAAAATTTGCAGGTTTTTGAGAAATGATCTTAGGCAAATTGTCGGCCTTTCAGAACAAAGAATTGAAGGACTTTATATCAGAGACAGATCCAGGGAAGGGGCTAAGGGGGTTGTAACCCCCACTGCTCCCGCCCACCACCTTTAAGCAGCATTTCTTTCTTGTTATTTAGTTTGATTTTTCCTAAAAAAATAGATGAAAGGATTTTTGTACGAAATTGTTTCACTTCCACTGGACCCCCTTAAGAGTTCGCGCCAGACGCACAGGCCGTCACTCGCTTGCCACACCACTGGCGTTTAAGATTACTTCAATTGTAAAAATGTGGTGTACGACTACGTGATGAAAACTCTGGAACTTTTTCCTCTGTTTCATTCATATTCGACACCTAACCTAAAATGTAAGCCTCTGATAGGCTGTTCTTCTTCCTCTTTATGAATTTTTTTATTTTGGAGATTGCTGTCATGGCAATGAAAGATAACCCCATAAGTTGCAATTTAGAACGAAGTTTTTTTTAGCTTTATCGTCTTTGGAGAAGATTTAATGAACAGTTCTCAGAACTGTGGGACAATTGCCTACGTACACAGGAATTGTTCAATTTTTCCCCTTGCTTGGCTGAATGATAACAAATGATCGACTTTCAATCTTATGCCGCAAGTCAGTGAACTGTTCGAATTAAAGAGTCTGTTAACTGAATTCAACAAGTAATTTCCAGATTTTTCTCGAAGACTATCTTTATTCCTTTCACTGAAATGATTCTAAGCGTTACATGGTTAGTTTTGTCTTCTCCTCGGCTAATTACTTTGTCTCGGTCAAGAGGCTGGTACGAGTTACATGCACTGCCTCAGGGCGACCTTGATACCAGTCAGAGGGATGGTAACGGAGGCTGTTTCGGTACAGATGAGACCGTCACGGCAACCACACTTGTGCAAGTGCTGAAAAAAATCAATCAAATAATATTATTGGTTATAGTTATTATAATGAAATGATAATGAAACGATAATGAAAATAATAAAAATGACAAATATGGATAATGACATGATTTCGAGTGCAGTTTGGTGTGAATAAGTGCGAGTAAATTTTTTAAAGACGAAAACATTGCACGATACCGTAAGGTGAGTGCAATTTGTAGTCCTAAAAATTTACAAAGCTTATCTTTTACATTAAATTGCACAACGAATCATGGCATTACTTGCTAATAATTTAAAAGAAAAATCATTACATTAAGTCAAGAAAAACGAAGTTTTGACAGCACACAAGCACTATTTGTAATATACATCGTTTTACAAATTCAAGGAAAAATACACTCGTTTTCACCCAATCAGAGGCGCTTATTTTTTTTTTTTTTTTTTCATTTATATTATGGTTATGACAACAGTGATGATGATATAGATAATTTTGATAATGATGCTGGCATTGCTTATAATTATGAGTCTGATGATAATAATAATGATAATAAGAACAATACCGATAGTAATAATGATGAGGCTCTTGACACTGCTCATAATGATATTAATAATAATAATGATAATAATAGTTCTAATAATACTAATAATAATGGCAGACGCTAATAATTACGATCAAAAGGATAACAGCAAAAATATGGATAGCGATAGCAAGATTGTTAATGATACCCCACCGATGTTATTGCCTTTATTACGACTGGACTACAAGAAATAACGTAAACCTTCATTCTTCAACTAACCGTTAAATAACATGTGAAGTACTTCGGAAGTTTTGGAGAGCATATCTTGCTCAATAAGCAACACTGGTCTTCTCTGCAGTCAATTTGAGTTGTACATCTCTGTTTTGCAAAATAATAGTAACATTTTAGGAAATATACGACATTTTTAAAAAACATACAAAGCACAAAGTTGTCTAAATTGAACTGAAGATGACAGAAGAACTGTCGAAATATGTTTTTAAAAAATGTCATATTTTTTCAAACTCGTGACATATTTCCATATCTTTTGGCAATAGTAACATTCGTGCAGCACCAAGCTTTAGACATGAAAGAAATATGTTGTTATCACTTGGTGCATATAGCGGGTTGAACATCCCTTGATCTTATTAATCAATTAAACGCAACTGAAACTGTAACAATTCACGACTTATGCTCGTGCCTTTCACGTGCTCGACGCTTGTCTAGTGTACTTCATGACCTTCCTTATTTTTGTTTTAGACTGGTTTACAATCCTAACAGGAACAGAGTCACTAGCTATATGTGATTCTATGGTTAACCCAATTATTTCAATTAAATCCCCCTACCTTAAATAATCCATTAAACAAAAAACGTTTCTTCTTCATGGGAGCCACAGCACCTTCCCCGTCAAGATCGACTGTTTCCACTTCTATCTCTATCCCTTCTGGCATGCACTTTTTGACGTCCGTCATTTGTCCTTGGTAGATCAACTTTTTAGTCAGAACACAGGACAGACCGGTTTGACAGCTGCAGTCTCCCTCCTGGTACAAGAATCACGTGACGTTGGTGTAACTAATACGTTATGAACTGAGACACAGAGAGACACCTGCACTAACAGCCTCGAGGACCAAAATCCTATGCAACACAACAATCTTACAGACCTTGAGGCAGAAGCTTTGCTGGCGGAATAAGAGCGGTGGGACGGGCTGTAATGCCCCCCTCCCCTTTCTTACGACAATCTGGGAGGAAGAGCCACCTCACGTAATCTTTTAGCTTCTAATCGAGGTTCTTAGAATTAAGTAAAGGCGAGAGTTTTCTGGACCAATCACCAAGTAGAGTTTAAGCAGAACCAAGGAATCCCGGATTACTTTCGACGCTCAACTGAAGATTTCTCTAAGCCATTGACGTGACTAAATGAAGTGACTACTAACATTACTACCATAATTATTTATCAACACCATGAAGAGAAATGTATTTTGAGCTCACCTCTCTGTTACAGGCTGCAAGTTCAGGAAGATTTGAGCATCCCTGAAAGAAACACACGCATCTAAATTGACTCTTCAAAGAAAGTTCACAAAACGCGTGATTTGGTTAGGGATATGAGTTAGTAATTCTCTTCATTCTACTGAGAGGGAAAAGATAGAATATTAAAAGAAATGAGACGTGTCAAATTTTGGAATCTCACCAGCAGACTAACAGTGGCACAGAGGCTCAGGAAAATGAAGATCTTCATGGCTTGAGTTTGAGTGAATGGAACTTGAATCGCTCACGATGTAGAAGCTATGATCTTGATGAAACAAATTGTGACTAGAGGCCCTCGCGCCCTGCTCTTAAAGTTTCTGAGAAAAATTTTGAAGTGGTATGTTTTGCAATTTACCTCGAGGAGTGCAAAATGAGGCTAAGTATTTCAAACAGCGCGTTTAAACGAAAATGAAACGAAGCGTGTTGAGTAAAGCAGTTTAGGAGACAACACTTAGTGTGTTAGTGTTAGATAATTTTGAATGTTCGCAGAAAGGAGCTCTTAACACAGTGCAAAGTTGTTCAGCTGCAATGCCAATTTAGTCATGTCTGATTTGTGCTGAGTCCTCCAGGGTTTTAGCCGCCACACCGCTGAGTCGAAAGGTTTTGCTTAGGGTTAAGCCACGTACAGCGAAACCATTGGTCGACTTTCGATTAAGGGGTCAGCGGAAGAACAGGTTGGGTGGGGGTCTTTCTTATTCTTTCACAAAAATATTTACCTCGATTTAGTCGGTTTCTCTAAACCTCTTGAGTACTGTTTTGGGTGGCTTACCGAAGTTTTTTATAATCGAAAATCTTAAAAAAAAAACAGATGAATCATTAATTTTTACTAACTTTAATAACTACATCTTTTACGCTAAGAATGAAAGAAAAAGCAGATAAAGACATGAAGATAACTTGTCATTAGAAAAAAAAGAAACGTCCTCAATAGGCATTGATACTTTGAAAAAGTGTACTGCACACGTAAAATTACAACCACGGATTTCAGTAACTGGCTTAAACAACCTAAGGCGATACAAAGGTTATCGTGCAAAGGATTTGTCGTCCTAATATACAGGCGGATGTGCCTGTGCTGTAGAGATGAATACTTCCTTACAATGTTTTTGTTTTTCTAGTCTTACGACACATCAAATAATGCTATTATGCGTGGATATGATGGAAATCCCTTGTATGGTATCAAGGTTTCCACTCATTGCCAGAAATTAGGGTCAAGATGGCGGTCGTGCGTGCGCATTAAGGCCATAATGGCTGCGAATTCGTACAAGGAAATGTATGGAGATAAGGAGACTTGTTCAAATATATCGATTATGAGCTTACGGGTCTTCGTTGCCCGACTCGAATCATGTTAAGTGCTGTGTAACCTTCGCATCTGGGTTAAAAATGGCTAATTAGAAGCAAGTTTAGTTACTTCCCGAAGTGGCCACTTTCATCTCTCGTTGTACGTTCCATTTCTCCATACATTGTCTTAAAATCTTGCCGAAGTCATGCGGAATACTCGTCCATTAGAGTATCAACTCTTCAATGAAGTAAATTTGCACGACTCGATATTACCTCTGCGATGTAAGATGTTTCTTAGACAGTCGTAAAAAGGACGATTTCTGAAGTGCAAAAAACTTCCAAAGGCGCATTATTTCCCTCATATTTCAGCTACACTACTCAACAGACACTGATATAGTGAACCATTAGGTTTATTTTGCATGTTTCGGCCGAGCACCAGCGTACAATAATGAAGAAACACATAGAAAAAACTGTTGCATTCTCGGTAATCGTTACCAAAGCACACGACAAAAAGACATACCGAGAGCTTAGCAACCACTAGCAAACATCGTGGTTAGAACGGCGGCCAGAAAAAACCTGCCATAAAAAACCCCGTAGGAAGAAAGAGACAGGAAATCTGGGTAGGAACCAGGCCCAAGCTCACGCAACCTTCCTACTAGGCTATATGCATACTTACAAAAAAAAAAAATAAATAAACTTAGCAATAGCTGAGGTGTCGGCCTAAAATGATTGCCCACATGCAATCACAAGCTTTAATACTCGTATCACTATACCCATAATGCATCTATACTCAAGGGCCCAGGCCCTTGTCCTGTTGCTCTCGTGCCGCAGAAATATTTAATTTCCGGCTTATTCGTTGGCACTCAAACGCCAGAAATTCCATTTTTCCATCGGCAGTCTAGTAATGGACGCCATATTTGCGAATGACCCATTTCGGTCGTACACGGAAAAGAAAAAGCTTCACAACTCCAAACTTCACCCAGTCGCCATTTTGTTTGTTGTTAAGTCGACAGATGTTTCACGGGATATAATTTAGGTTCCAGGCTCTCAAAAATCCTCTATTAGCAATACCAGGCTTGGTTTTAATGAGAGTAAATACGCGGGAAAAATTAAAAACAAACCCATCTGGTATAGCTTTGCTTACAGCATATAAAAACAAAATGTCCGAGATTCTTGAGAGTTACAAAAAAAATAAAGCGATTAAGAGTGTGTCTCTGTAAAAGCGGTCCGGTCGATTTTGCTCGACACACAGATTTCCCTCATTTCTTGTGTGTTGTAAGACATTCATGTGCCTATACTAAAACCACAATCCGTTTGATCGGATCTCTTTATTTTTCAAAGTTTTACGGAAATGAAATTTCACTCGAGCGAAGGCCTGTCGTGACACTTTTCAAGACTTTAATTTGAGACAACTTTGGAGGACAATTTAAAAAAAAGTACGGAACTCAGCAAAAAACAAATACCACAGCCATGTATATTTATTCTATCTTATCCATCGAGGCGACTTTCGTGAACATCACATTTCAATCAAAGAAACAGGAAGACTTGAATGACACCTTATCAGTTCGCTTAAGTCACACACGCGAAAACCAATAAAATTTAAGGTAAATTTTTGAAAAAGTGAGGCGTTCTTTACTGATCTAACTAACATGGCTAGGAAGAATATGCCATAGAAAAGGTAACTACAGAAAAAAACTTTGCGGTACGACCTTTAGGAAAACTTTATAACTCCACGAACTTACCTGATTTTTGGCAATCTCCAAGTTTGGCCGCCATTTTGAAGGACTTGTCAA
Organism: Stylophora pistillata; assembly: GCF_964205215.1. NCBI lineage: Eukaryota > Metazoa > Cnidaria > Anthozoa > Scleractinia > Pocilloporidae > Stylophora > Stylophora pistillata. The sequence goes on from NC_142520.1 coordinate 25,889,633, forward strand.
CATGAAGCGTAACAGATATAAACCAAGCAGGTAGATCTAAAACCATCTGAAATACATACGGAAGCAATTCAAATGAACTTTTCTTTCAATTCAAGCGGTAAAATTTGCAATTGTTTGTTAAAGTTACCATTCCTACATTTGCAAGCGACCATTTCTTCCAACAATTCAAACACTACAACTAGTGTTCGAATTCCCCTCGTCGATTCCACCATAAGAAATAACGTGTGTCACCCAAGCTTTGACTCGAATGTGAAGTACGAATCACATAATACAACTGTTTCATCTTCGAGACAATATCATCCTGGTTTTTTTATTTTCTGATCGACAAGAACAGTGATCACGAAGCGATTGCCATGTTTACCTCATAAACGAACCGCTGACCAGCCGCTAAGTGAAAACAGTACGGCTCAGTGGTGAGGGGGAGGGTGTGGGGTGGGTACGGGCAGATTATCAGAAGACTTTTGGGAACATTCCAATATATTCATTAAAGCATCATAATATGCATTACGATTCTCAGTCTTTGTGCAAAAGCATGCTTTGTGTTGCAGATCTAGACAACTTTTGTTTTACTCCGGGTATTCTTTCTCTCTTTAAATACATTTCGTTTCAAAAAGGATCGGCATCAGTTCATATATTTATGAACAAATCTTTAGCATGTACTGTAAATAAATGTGTTCAGATAATCGAGATAACCATTGAACCTCTTGTATCGCATCAGTGGTAAAGTTTCTTGCCTTTGCTCAACTTCGAGAGCGTGGAGCGGCAAAGACGCGACACACGAGTCACCAATCTCGCGGCTTCTCCATGCTCACAGGATACGCGTGACCTCACTATATTTAAGAAAAATAAGAAACTGCTCGCAGTCTGTATTCTGTTAAACTATTTCATAGGAGTGACGTGAGTCTCTTCAATTGAGTGAGAAAGTCACAAACCCATTCTTTGCCTAGCGGGCGTAACCACAGACCACTCATGAATTGCTCCCTTGGCGCTGAAATCAGTGAAATCGTATCGAGTATACAAAGTTAGAGCGAGTTCCTTTAGACCGCCCGAACTCGTATCGCGTTGGGATCAATTATAAGTACAGGAAGAAGTCTTAAAATCTGCTAGATAAATTTGTTTCATACTTTCTGAGAAGTTAAAGAAATTCGGGAGCTTTCCTACAAAGAAACTAAAATGGTAGGTAACCGACTTAGTTTTTCAGATAATTTACAATAACTGAATATTTGAGTGTCTGTTTGCGAACCTTACGTCTTGCCCAACAATATAGTTGCAAAGATGTTTATAGTTTGCCCACACGATTAAGCTCTATTCTTGTAAGCTGTCATCGTTTCAAAAACACCACGGCAACGGAAAACCTTTCCGAGCCTCCTTAAACACCGTTGTTGTCCAACCACACCTGTATTGTTTTTAACAGAGAACACTTACGTCCCATTTGCCCAGTGGTTGTTTTGATGACATTCAGGCCACACCTCATAAACATGACGGACGGAAAATGCGTGCACTGTAAGTACCTCTGGTTGTCCCATACAAAGCCTTAGAAAATTTTTCTAAGGGAAAGGGGATATATAAGCTCCTCCCCTTTTCCGAGCGGAGGAGCTTATTTAGCCGGCCTTTTCCATGTTTTTGTATATACAAGCGTGGTACACCAAACATTCGGTTTACTTATAAAACTCTTTGTCGTTGTCGTATGAAAAACAATGGACAATAAATTTGAAAATGAAAACGGAACAGGAATATAGAGGCAAGACCGATACAACGTAGATAAGTTTTAAGACGGAGCACTATATTTCGGCTGGCCAAACCAGCCTTCTTCAGGTGCCTGAAGGAGGCCGAAGTTCTTCTAGTGCCTGAAGACGTTGTATCGGTCTTGCCTCTATATTTATATTCGTTACTTTGGGCCGATTAGATCATGGCTGATCCAACGTACAAGAGTAGGATTATCGCTCACGGTTGCTTGCTGAACATTTCAAGAAGAATAGGGTTTAGTGATAAAAGGTCAGATCGATTAAAGTTATGAGCTGAGACTAACATGATTCACTTAACAATTTTATGTCGAGCTTATAAGTAGAAAACACTAAAAATTGTACATTGCTAGTTTTATTAACGCCATACGTAAATGACATTGGTTACTTACGTATGATGCACGATCCTCGCAGTAGACAGCGCTATTTAAGCAATTGCTTAAATAGCGCTATCTACTGCGAGGATCGTGCATCATACGTATCTAATACCGCAGTTCAAAATATATGAACTTCATATATTTCATTGTATCTGATTTATCACTTTCACGGGTTTATTAAGAATCAACTTAACGGCCTGCTCCCAGTTGGTTTGTTAGCTCAATTGGTAGAGCGCTGCACTAGTATCGCAGAGGTCAGTGGTTCGAGTCCCGTACAGGCCTGATTTTCGCTATTGCTTAAGTAGCGCTATCTACTGCGAGGATCGTGCATCATACGTATCTAATACCGCAGTTCAAAGTATATGAACTTCATATATTTCATTGTATATGATCTTAGGGGTAAAAGTGTTCATTATGCCACCTGGTTAGCTCAAGTGGTAGAGTGCTGGACTGCTGTGCGGGAGGGAGGTTGAGGGTTTGAGCCCCAGACCAGGGGAGTAGGGAATGTAGTTCCCGGTGTTGTGGTCTGGCCTGGTTATTGAAATTGGGGGCATCTATTAAAATTAGTCTTCACAAAAAATTGTAAACTGCTGCAAGCAGTCTGTGAAGTCCACCATGAAACAATTTGATGTGCATTTGATCATATCCCAATGTTAATTTGCACAATATAAATATTTAATTGCTATTAATTATATTTACTTAAGGTGGCCTCATTTCTCTGTACCTTGTGTGGATCAGTAAGAAAGTCAGGATGATGCAGAACACCACAATTATGCGGTGCCGCCAATTCCCATTCCACCACTATCACCTAGCTCTGGAAAACCCTTTCTGCTCCAAAATCTAATTTTTATTTTTGGCAAAATCAACAGGAACCATCTGCAAGAAATCAAACGGCCAAGTTACTCCAAATCAGTATTGAAAATAGATCACATATTTTTATCTATTATCGTGGTTTACCTCAAGTCAATCTAGAGCCCTTACTGTCTTACAGTCTTTACTTGTGCCAGGGAGCTCTTTGCAGAAGAGCTCAAGGATGTGCCATTGAAAAAGTGATGGAGACTACAAAATCAAAATCATTTGATCTGAGTCATCTGTCCAGTCTCCAGTTTCCCATCTCCACCAGTGAGCATCCTTGAACTTCATATCGTATTCCAAACGTATCCTATCTTGACTTGCATTGAAAAATTTCTTTACTTTCTTTACAAAGTGTGTCTTACTGTAAATCTGTAAGAATCATACAATAATATAGGCTTATTACTGAGTAATGGAGTCTGAAGAGGTGAAGGTTCACAATTATAACCTCTCATACTTTGGGAGCTTGAGGAAGAAGCAATCAAAGATACTTTGAAACCAAGTCTGTCAACACTAGTTTGAAAGCAGAAAGCAAATAAGAAATTATCAGAGGGCACCAGGTTATTGCGGACACCATGTTGTTTTGTTAGATTATGCCCACAACTGGTAGTTGTTACGCTAATTTCTTGGATTGTTTGGGTCAGGTTTTTGTGTATGACTCATGTATAAGTCAAGGGTGATTTCTTGAGCTGATATTTTTGGTCAAAAAAGGTCGATTTATACACAGGGAAATACGGTATTCAGTTAAAATGTCTTAAGTTTGCACAAGCCTTTGAGCATTTCCACAGGAAAAATGGGAAGGGGCTGCTACAAAAATTTCTTCCACAGTTTTTCTAATAGTGGAATTGTTTACTTCTTCATCAGAGATTTATTTTAATCAATGTAAAATGAAGTAAAAGTTGCTGCCTTAAGGCTGAAAGGACTACCCAACAGTTTGATTAACAAATTCTCATTATGAGTATCATGAGAATGTTTAGAGAACAGTATGGAGAATATGCATACTGACATTAATTTTAACATATGAGGCATGACCAATGCAAGCAAAAGGGACCTTACAAGGTTAAACTTGGGTTTCAAGATGGCATCAAGAATTACAGCTTCCCCTACTTTTGTCATTCACCACCTCCCGGTTAAGCTCAATGGATAGAGCGCTGGACTAATGTGCGGGAGGTCAAGGGTTCGAGCCCCGCCCGGACCAACACTCAAAGTCTTAAAATAATTGAGAAGAATATGCTGCCTTTTTATAACAGCTAGAAATGGTTAGATATTCTAGTCTTCTCGGATAGGGACGAATAAATGGAGGTCCCATCTCCTGCAGGGTTAGGGGTAGGAGACGTTAATTTCCCATGCACGAGATTACTGTGTGTTGGATGTCCTCCCCTGGGGTGGGATGGGTGGGTTGTTGTCTTGCATTTCATACATGAGCCTCTGGCTCGGGCAATATGGGTAACCATGCCCCACGTAAAGGCATTAAACTTTGATTTGATTGATTCCTTGCAAAATCTTTGATAGTGTTCAGAACTTGTAAGATTTTCAGAAATTTGGGTGATGCGATTGACTAGATCATTACTACAAGAAAAGACAATTAAAAGTGATTTTTTAAAAAGTTAAACAGCCTGATAACCACCCTCTGAGGTAAGCTTACTGTAAGAAAAGAACAATTTAACCAACAAGCTTAGACGTAAAAACTGCCAAATGCCCAAGATAAACAGAGAACATTATACGTATGATGGACGATCCTCGCAGTAGATAGCGCTGCGATTTGTAAATAGATTAATTTTGAAATACAACCTTTTATGATATCTTATGCCAGATACAGTATATGTAACTAGTTTTTCAGATTTTTAATCTTTTTACTATTATAATGTAGCTGAACTTTTAATCCTTTCATCCTGTAACATTAGATACATATTTTATATCTAATGAGCAATGAAGGCATTTATTATTATTATTATTATTAATGAAGATTAGAAAAATTGCATGCATTTGACACTGGAATTTGGCAGGCATAAATATGATATGATGTACATTATTTGCTACGTAGCAGTTCACCCCCTTAAAAATCCTATCATATCCCCAGAACAATTTCCATAAATGGTGTCTTTGATACGATCCATCAAGTCCTTCTTGTTCAAGGAAGATTCAATATTGAAAGAAGCAGGTGGGACTAGTGCTTCATCATGTTGTTCTGCTGAAGATTGGCCTCCCTGTGACTGACAGTCACATCAGAGGATTCCTTTTTGTTTGCATTTTGTTTTCTGATATCACTGACTGTAGATTCTTGTTCAATTGGGTTGTTGGCACAAATAGGCTGTTACAGAGATTGAAGTGATAAATTTTAAAAATCACAAAAAAACAAAAGGATACAGTTAGCCTATTGCTTCATTTGATGACAAACAAGGCTGTCACCAACTGTAAAGAAATGTCCTCCACTAGGGGAATGGGGAGAATGATCTGCATTGGCATTTAAAATACTAGCTGGGCCAGGTTGTTCAAAACACAATTAACCTACACTGGAGTTAGTATAAAAAATTTAATTTACTTTTAGTAGCTTTGCAAAGGAATTTTTCATTTGCATTTTTTTCTGTCAGATTCGAGAAATTTAAAACCAAGGTTAACCTATGTTAGATCAATGTTAACCCCCTTTTGAACCCCCCTTACAAAATGGATTTTGGAATTCCTAGGATTATCCACATATTCCTAAGTATTTATTTCTAGGAATTCCTAGGAATAAGAGGTGAGTTTTCATGGTAAATTCTGAATGGAAATTCCCAACTGCAACCACTCTGGTTCTAAAAATCTAGAAATACCCAGATATTCCAAGTTCATAGCCAACAGGACTTGGATTTCTAAGCAATTCCTAGGAATTCCAACTCAGAGCACCAATCACTTCCCTGAAAGACTATAAATCTAAAAACTTGCCAGAAATTCCTAGGAATTTACAGGAATTTCTAAGAATGTTCAAGAGTTACTGGGAATTTAAGGAAAACTTTGAGATAACTAAATATAAAATGAATACATGCATTAACTTCCAACTAAAAATTCAAATAGTCAAATGAAATTTATTTACATGTTTAACTCTGGTTTAGATGTAAAATAATTTCATATTCTATGGTATATTAACATCAATGTGTAGTAATATTACAGTGAAATTTGATTTATTTTTCCTTTCTTGAAAACTTCATAAAAACTATACTCGATTACGGCTATTTATTTAAAATAGTCCTAATCAATCATTCAATTTGGTTTGACACAAATTGTGAATAAAATCTGTTGATTCCTTTCCGTGAAATGCATTAAACTTGAATTATGTTTATTGCAATTAATACTATCAGTCACAAAATGATACAAATGGTATTTACATGTACCCTTTCCTGTGAGAGTCAGGCTTTGACTTAATTTTTTGTGGTTGTAATTTCTTTGGATAAAACACTTGTGTGTTAGCATTCAAATGTAAGCTGCCAAGCAGTATTTTCATGTATACTGTTTGTTTTTGTTGATTAGAACTGCAAATTGAAATTCAAAGATTTCTACTCAATTTTGACCCAACAATCTTGGGAGTGAAGCTAGGGCTTAATAACAGTTAAATAATTGATTTTTCAATCAGAATCGTGTTGTAACTGCAACAAAAAGTTGTAATAAAGATATCCTAAACTGCAGGCTTAGCAGCTGTGTCTTTTTTTGCTGGGGTCGCAGCTTGTCGAACGTGACTAAAATAATCCTGAAACCTTTACCTTACGGATAGATTTGATTCATTTTTAAGCGTAAGCTTAAGAAACTGTCGCATGCAACTGACCTATTCGATTCTCAGTTTTGATCACGTACTGAATATCGCAATTTATACTCACCACCAACTTTCAAAATCGTAGCTTTATAAATGGCCGCGCGACCCTTGTTACTTGTTTGTACCACTATGTAGTCGATATGTGAACTGTTGTCCCTTCTTTTAACTCCACGGCCCAACCACTCGCTTTTCATCTAAAACACTCACGCTGTTCTCGTCTTCCCATCGAACGACAGTTAAACCCATCTTTTTAAGGGATGTTGTTTTAAGCTAATCAGTCAAGAACAGAAATAACGACGTTCAAGCGGTCAACAGATGAAAAGTACATTCAAAGATAAGCGCTAATTTCTGTTTGTGATCACGGGCATGATCACGTGTATATTTTGGGAATTGTCATTGGTTAGTTAAGAGAGTCCGCTGGCTCGCCCTATTGCAGTCTCAAGAGAAGCGTGCAGGATTTGAAGATTATAAAACATCCTGACTTCTCTGAACGTTGCTCTGCATTTTGGACGATGGATACCCTCGGATCCACGTTGTGACGTTGATATGAATAATGATGTGAACTCACTTTATGTAGAAATAATCGACAAGAATCGAACGTACTACAAATGCACGATTTGGGGCAAAAAGTTGTCGAGGAAACAAAGACTCAGAACCCCCATGAAATGTGTACACAGCAAAGGTGAGGAATGACACAAGACAATCACAATTTTAAATGTGATTACAAACGTATCGAATTTACCTTGTTTCAAAAAAGACTTAGAAAAAAATCCAAATTTTGAAAACAAAGACTACTAGTCTCTGCGGAGTTCTATTGTTATCGCTATTGTTTTCATGACAATGACAATAACTTTATTTATACTTGAATTTAAGATAGCAAATACATGCTAATATCTCCAAGTTAAATTATCTAAATTTAAAATATTTAAAATTAATCTAATTACTAACTATCTAAATACTATCTATATATAAAATGCAAAATATAATTCTAAAGCAAAGGATATTAAAATATAATTTCTAAAACAAGATGAAAACTAAGTAAAATTTATTCTACAGGTCGAATTTCAATTTAGAAATTTCGGATTTAAATTGACTTAATTCGTGTAGCAGTCTTATGGTATTGGGACGAGAGTTCCATAGCTTACTACCCTGATAGGCCAATGAGTGGAGGCCATAGCAAGTGGTATTAACCCTGGGTACCATAAGAATATTATCTCCCCTCAGATTAAACTTGCAGTTGCTTAAAGTAAATAGCCTAGAAATATACTCTGGAACCAACCCATGCAAAGCTTTAATGTTAAAATATTATGAATTCTTCTATTAAATAAATTAGGATGCTTAATACGCAATAATAATTCCTCATACGAGCTCTTATTATTATTGTAAATAAAGCGCAACGCACACTCATTAAGTTGTTTCAATTTGTTAGAATTACCATTTCTGCAATGATGCCATACAATAGAGCAATAATGTAAGTTAGGCAAAAGATAAGCATTATATAATTTAATCTTGGCATGGATGTTATTTAATTTCTTATGTCTTTGTAAAACTTGAATTTGCTTGCTAACTTTCTGTGCTATGTTACCTATATGCATGTTCATTAAACTTTTAAGTTGTGATCAAGGTTACACCCAGAAGCTTAACACCCCCCACAAAACTGATCTCCTGTCTCCCAATGGAAAAACAGGGTATAGTTGTGTCATTGCTCTTACCCAGCCACATGTTCCACCAAAGCGTCTATGATTTGCCATATTCAATTTCAGTGAAAAGTTACAGAACATTTTTGAAATAGGATAAAAAAAAAGTGGATTGATCGTACAAAAATCGCTGTGGACAAAAACGGATTTAGAAATAAAAAATTTGGAGACACGCATTTGTTGTTTAAATCTTAATAATATACATGAAAAAATTTCTCAGTTCTGATTGGTTAAGATGAATGCAGTTTTCAGTGAGTTCAGTGCAGAAAAGAGTTAATTCAGTGCAGAATAGGGTTAATTCAGTGCAAAGAAAGAAACAAACCAGACATTCTGATTGGTCAGAACGTTTGGTCAATGTCCATGTCAAGGTCAATGTCAAGGCCATTTTCAAGGTCAAAGTCAAGGTCAATGTCACTTGCAGGGTTTGAATAAATTATTTTTGCACGTGATGCACGCGCTTTTCTTCTGCATAGTTATGAGAAGCTACCTCGTATTTTTTCAAGTATATTATTGATAGATAATCACATAATTTTCTTGTGCAATTTGGAATAAATAAGCACTTGTAAATTTTTTCAAAGACCACAAATTGCACTCGCCCTACGGGCTCATGCAATTTTGTTAGTCGTTGAAAAAATTTACTTGGGCTTGTTTATTCCAAATTGCACTCGAAATCATGTGATTATACCTATACAAAACCAGCAACTGTCAAAATGTGAAAGCAATCGAACAAATTCCCTTAGGTGATTCGGGCACTCACATATAGAAGTCGTGAAAAATTCGACAATTCATTGTTTTTTTTTTCAAAAATTTTGGAAGCACTAGGAAGAAAAAAAAAGAGCATCAATACTAAGTCTTTAAAGAAATCAGTTTCCCTTTAGATTTGAACTTTGTTTGGTGTTGGATTTATTGTCTGGTTCAGTTTGATTATTCAGTTTCATTTGCCTTTTTTCAAACTTTAAGAAAGGTGAGGGTTTCTCACTAAAATCTTATCTTATATATCTGTTACATCTTTCAAATACAATAAACAGTCAATGTTGTGTCAGTGCAGTCATTTTGGTGGTTATGTATGGAACACTTTTTGATGAAAATTTATTCTGCAATTGGGGATCTGGCTTAAATCATTACTTTTAACATTTGAATAATCCATAAATATTAGTTACCAGTATTTTATCAACTATTGTTGACAGGGTACAATTGTAATGTTCATTTGATGTTTGTTTATTCTTTTGTGTACTGGAAACAATTTTCAATGTACGTAACTTTGATTGGAGCAATTGTAAATTTGTCAGGCAATGAACTCCTTTCCTACAGAGAGGAAGAAAAAGTTTTGTGTGAAAATATCAAACATTATGGCTGTGAGGAAGACTTTGATCTTATTGGCTTCCTTTAAAATCCCAGGGCAGGGTTAGTGTGAAATTGGATTTCAGATTTAATTGCTTTGAAAGAAAACTCAATACGATTCTATTTGTCTACAATTTGATGATTGAGTACCATAACTACTAAAAACATATTCATTACCCCTGGTGCTCACCCGAGTTTTGGTTATTTAAAAAGGGCTCTGTATACACCACTTTCATAAATGGCTGCCGGATTAATATTCTTTTGTCTAAATTTAAATTAGCCCTTCTGGCCTCACTTGAGATAATGTATTCTTTTGAATTTTGTACTGGAGAACAAGGCCAGAAGGGCTAATTTAAATCTAAACAAATGAATATTAATCCAGCAGCCATTTATGAAAGTGGTCTATATTTGACATTTATTTATTTTTATGTTTCATGTCATGTATAGGTCTTTTACCTGCAAATTAATAACCAGTGCTGTTCAAAAGGGCTTTTACCTCAGGAGGTTCTCAATGACATTTTCTCCAACATTCAAGCTATTCACCAACTTCACAGAGATTTCTTATTGCCTAAGTTGGAGGCGAGGATGAAAGAATGGTATAATTATTTTTTACTTTTTGGTTACTAGATATTTTCAATCAAAGTTAAGAAATTAATACATATCTAATAAATATTTAATGAAGCCAAAGACAGTAAACCTTCATCTAGTTTCATTTTTGGAATTGAAATGTAGTGTTTATTTCCCATCAATAGAAAGAGTGCTCCCAACTTCAAGGCTGTAATGAGTTGGTCAGTCTTGGTAGATTGACCACAGTAAAGGGTTTCTGACATGTTGAGCATTAGCCCTTGGTCATAGAGAAGGGCTCTGGGAAGAGTATTTCAAGTGTGTTCAGCTCTTCCTTTGGATAAACTGATGCTCAAAATGTCACCTTTAGAAGCTCTTTATGGTGGCCAATCTACATTCTCAGCTGAGCTGATAAAACCAAATTGTCTTGTTATACCTCCCCATGGACCCAGCACCACAGTTTCTCTTAGGTAAAAGGTAAAGCCTGTTTACGAGCCAAATGGCCCATCCGGCCAGCATTTAAATCCAGTTTCTGTAGCATGAAGCGACTAGGAGTATTTCTACTTCCCCCATGATGGGATGCTAGTCCATTGCAGGGTTACCCCCAGTGTTAAATTCGCTGGTACCCATTTATTCTCTAAGAACACAACACAAAGTTCCCCACTAGGGCTCAAACCCGGACCACTCAATCTGGAGTAAAGCACACTAACCATGAGGCCACCGTGTCTCCAGTTTCTCTTAAGCTAGAACCTTAACCCTTTATTCATCAGTCAGTTCATCATTCAGCCAGACATTCAATCAGTCATTTAGACAGTCATTCAGTTCATTAGTCCATCAATCATTCATCATTCAGTCTGTCAGTGACTTAGTCAGTTGGTCAGTCAGTAAGTCCCTCAGTTAGTCAGTCAGTCAGTCATTCAATTTGTCAGTCAGTTAATCAATTATTTACAATCAATCAGTCAGTCAGTCAATCAGTTCTCAATATGTATTTAATGAATTTGTATGATCCTCTGTCTTATAAGTTTTCATTCATTTATTGACCTAGTTTTATTATTATTTATTTATTTTTATCAGGGGCACCAACAACCAAATTGGGGATATACTAAAAGGGCTGGCTCCATTTCTAAAGGCAAGTGTTCTTCAAATTATTCCACCTCTAAATAAGCATTGTTAATTTCCTCTAGGCACATTCTTATGTCACATTATTTCTCAGAGGGGTTCAGAATCCACAAGTGAACGTTACCTCCGATCATTCTACACGTTCACAGCTCAGATTAGCCTTTTGAAACCTAAGAATGGCCAACATCTAAATTCTCTTTAAAATATTGTCCCCCAATCACACATTAAGGTTACAAGAATAATGGATATGATCATCAACTAAAGAGGCTCTTGATTGTTTGACAAATTCTCCTTGTCAGCATCTTAGGAAATGTATAGAGAACAGTATGGAGAATATGCATACTGATGTTAGGGTTTAGATCATAGCTTTGGGTCCTGTTGTTTCCTTGAATTATAGTGAATATCTTGTACAGGTTACAAAAAATTGATAATTTAAATTCGTAAAGATCATTTTGTTTCTTAGAACCATCATTTAAAACTATCATTTGATTCGTTTTTCCCAAGCCTTATTAATTCCAATAATGTTGTTTTCGTCATATTGTGCTTCTTTAGAAGTATATACTATATGTTGGAAACTTTGACAAAGCAACAGAAACTTTAGCATCTTGGATTAAGAAGTCACCAACTATGGCGACTCTGATTGAGGTCATCCAAGTAGGTTATACAATTAGAGTAATTTTCAATTGAGCGTCCAAAATGACCCGAGACTACTTTGGTTTTGCTTTATTTTGCTCTGTGATTGGTCCAGAAGACTCGCGCTACTTTCTTAACCAATTAGATTCAAAACTAAAACCTGGTCGCCCGCGTTGTTCCGCGTTTCAGGCAGTTTGTTTTGTTTTTCTTTTCTCTTTTTCTTTTTTTCACTTCTAGTTCTCATCGATTTTTGTTTTTCAACACGTTGGCAAAAATATTTTACTTTGCCATTGGTCTCGTGAAAGTAAGCCACAACAATCAAGTCAAGTGGAACGATTAATGTCGTTTTTTTGCTGCCATGGAATTATAAGAATAATTTAATTCTGTACCTCCCAAATGGAAGTACATGTAAAACTTCTCCTTAAGTTTTTGATGAATTGCTCAGGAGCCGGCGAACACAGACGTACCTCCGGTTGTCACTTCTGCCTGGGCTGAACAGCGGCGAAACGTCTGGCATGCGCAAAGGGATCACTCTTTGCTTCAACCCGCGCGGGAATTTCCCACGGAAAATTTTTATAGAAAAACCTTAGAGAAACAACTGCTGTCACGTAATACTTCAGGAGAAAATAGACAAGTTCCTAACAGGGCTCGACACTAACTTTTCCACTTACTAGCTTAGTGGCTAGTGACATCTTTGATGTTTTTAGATGTTACGACAATTTCAGTCTGTTTACTAGCCAAACTGGTTCGTGGAAATTGAAAGCCACTAGCCAAAACCGAATTTCTACTAGTTTGTGACTAGTGGGCTACCGTTAGTGTCGAGCCCCGCCTAAACATCTGTAAAAGAAATCGAGAGTTAGGGGGAAGGGGAAACTTGAGACTAATCTCGCACGAAGCTAACTTGATTACGGACATTCTGTTGATTTCCCATTCTTCTAAGCTTCATCAAAAAATTTGATTTGATAATGCTGTGGCTTAGTGGCTCGTGTAGTTGGTTTTGACATCCCGTGAGAACACTTGGTTCTGACGGTCTATAAGCATGCCTCCTCGCTCTTACAATATTCACTCGTGCGGGGTGTTTGACTGCTCTGTTCCCAAGCGGTTAAGGGTGACAACCAGAAACAAGGCTATCTTGATGCAACACCAATTTTCTTCGCTAACTAACAGAAAATGTATGGGAGTCTGAAGGGAGAGTTGTGATTCATATCGTAGATCTGGGTATCTGTATTTTTACGTCCTCTTAGAAAACTGAGGAATGTGAGCATTTAACTCTTCAACACCACATGTTGGAACCAGTGCAGAGGGTGCCGAGATACAAACTGCTATTAAAAGGTAGAATTAGTGCTTGAGATTGCTAATAGCTAAGTGAGGACACATTTTGATTGAATGTCGAAAATAATCCGGTATTACATTGGTTTTTTTAACGCTCTGTGATTCGTCCAGAAAACTCACACCACCCTCTCGACCAATTAGATGCAACACTGAAGCCAACCGCGGCTCGGTTAGTCGTTTTTTCCCGCGCTTTATGCAGGTTGCTATTTTTACTTTGAAAATTCCTTTCGATGTGTTGGGCCGTCTTCATCTCTGTTGTCTGAAATGCGCTTTCCCTGCGTTGCTGGCGGTTTTCTGCGCGGTTTGAAACACTGAGAGGTAAAGCCGCGAGTGAGAATAACTCTTTTCCGTCTGAAACCTCTCGCTCACATATCGACATACTTTTTGCCTAACGTACGTGAATACATTTGCGCGACTGAAATACAACAGTGTATCAGCGGCTAAATTTCGGCAAGAGTGCAAGGATGAAACCTGGTCAGGTGCAAAAGATATTTTGTGCCCCTGGTGATGGACGATCTTTGGCGAAAGTTTCAATCTTTACCTCTTTGCTTACGTCTTAACCTGTGTTAAAAAAAAAAATTCCTAGTATTTTAGTATAGTATGATGCACGATCCTCGCAGTAGAGAGCGCTATTTATGCAATAGCGAAAATCAGACCTGAAAAAAATCAGGCCTGTACGGGATTCGAACCACTGACCTTTGCGATACTAGTGCAGCGCTCTACCAATTGAGCTAACAAGCCAACTGGGAGCAGGCCGTTAAGTTGATTCGTAATAAACCCGTGATGATAAATCAGATACAATGAATATATGAAAGTTCATATATTTTGAACTGCGGTTATAAATACGTATGATGCACGATCCTCGCGGTAGAGAGCGGTATTTATGCAATAGCGAAAATCAGACCTGAGAAAAATCAGGCCTGTACGGGATTCAAACCACTGACCTCTGCGATAATAGTGCAGCGCTCTACCAATTGAGCTAACAAGCCAACTGGGAGCAGGCCGTTAAGTTGATTCGTAATAAACCCGTGATAATAAATCAGATACAATGAGTATATGAAATTATATAGTATAGTGTATATAGGATAGGATATAGTATAGAATATAGTATAGTGTTGCCATGGTTTCATATATCCGCCCGCGAAAGTTCCCGACATGGTCAAACGTTTTTCAGATCTGGGCCGGGTTGTTCAAAGCTGTGTTAAGATAACCCAGGGTTAGTGTGAAGTTTGATTTCAGATCCGAAAGCTCTGAAAGAAAATTCAGCTTAATTTCATTTGTCCACAATTTGATGATGGAATGTCCTAAAAAAACCTAGGAAAAATTATCCCAAAATGGCTTTTGATTAGAGAAATTTAGAAACCTGGATTAAAATTTAACCCTGGGTTAGAGCTAATCGGCCTTTGAACAACTGGGCCCAGTATGTTAAGTCTCACATGAAAAGGGAATTCTCTGTCCCTGTACTTTGTTAATATTTTTACTCATTGCTTTGTTCAGACTATGTCGCAAAGCTACCAGAGGATTCTCTAGACTTGAAGAACACTTCAGGTATGCTGACCCTTTTTTTTCTTGTTTCGTAACACCCACCTTCTCGCATGACGGAAAGATGTAAGGCTAATTCCCCCTTTGCTTTAGCCTTGCTGCCGGGGTACCCCCAGCCTAACCTCCCTCTCCCTACGGGGATCAGAAGGAGGAGGTTTCACAGGTGGCCCAAGCCAAAGCTCAGTAAATCAGTCTGTACTATATTGTTATTTGGTTACTAAGTTGAAATTGTAAATTGGCCACCGTATCGAATAAAAAAGCTGACGTTTCAAGCGTTAGCTCTCCGTCAGAGCTAACGGGCTAACGCTCGAAACGTCAGCTTTTTTATTCGATACGGTGGCCAATTTACAATTTCAACTTAGCTGATATAACCAAATTACCTTCTTACCCCTACCGACGCAGCACCACAGTTTCATTAGAAACTTTCAGCCTTTGTACTATATTGTACTATATTATTACACGGCAATAGAAAAATATAAGGATTTTATGGGAAATATGATTGCAATAAAAAACCAAACATTATCCAAGATTTACATTAAAAATAGCGGACCTCGTCCTTCAGCCCTGATATTTCTACTGTTACAAAATGGAAATGTGTGTAATCGTATATCGAGGTTGGGCTGCCTGTGCTAACATGCATATCGTAACAAGTTTCATAGAGATATCGGTGACTGACGTCTTAGCCTGTGTCTTGATGTAGTGGGATTCATTGCAGAAACATCCCTTTTTCTTTTTTCCCAATTTCTTACATGTTTCCCATACTGTTCAGCCAACCATATTTTAATCTCTTTCTGTCTCCCCTCTTTTTTTGAGGTGCTGTCAAAATCAGCTTTTTTTGTTTTGCTTTTGTTTTTTTTTTTAGATGCTTTAATAATCATCTCTGCTTAAGCACGGCATGCCAATGACAGCATGAAGAAAACGGCAAGTCTTAAAATTAAATCTAGAATTTGTTCTGAGGCATAGAACTGTTACTAGTTATTTCTTTGAACTCCTGTTTTCTTGAAACCTGTGTCAACCTATTCTTTGTCGAGTCGACAAGGTGGCAATTTTTCCTTCCCTTTCTTTTACCGAATTAACTTGTAACTTGATAATGTTAAAAAGCTGACGTTTCGAGCGTTAGCCCGTCCTCAGAGCGAATCATTCGCTCTGACGAAGGGCTGACGCTCGAAACGTCAGCTTTTTAACTCTTTTTATAGTGACCAATTTACAATTTCAACTGAGTTGACAAAACCAAATTAATTACAATCTGAAAAAAAAAGTCAGTAGTATGCTTCTGACGTCATTTACACCGGATGTTCTAGGGCTGCTAAAAATCACGGAGGTTTGGGTAATTTTTAAATAACTGACTAGTCCAGGGCTGTCTCTAATTGGTTAGGACCCAGAGTAATCCTATATACTTCTAAACTCACCATCGTCGTTGCTTCTTCTTTGTTTTTTTTGTTTTTTTTTTCATAGATATTGAACTTAAGGAAAGGGAAAGGATAAAATGCTGAAAAATGAGTGACTCTTGCACAAATTTAAAAAAACTAGACTATTAATGTCTTTTCAATATACCGTAATGATATTATTAATGATGATCACAATCTTAATAATTACAGTAATTTTCTTTAAAACTAGGAGCGATTCAAGACTCTTGGAAATCCAGGAACGAATAGGAGATGATCATACGCTGATAACTGCTAGTCGTGTGAGTATCTTGTTCAACCGGTCTGAAACTGGTTTATCCCAATCGGTTTTCGATGGCTCTTGTAAATTTGCATCATTGTTATCATTCCAGGAATTTGTGATGGAGGGAGACGTTAGGAAGGTTGCGGTCAGGACGACAGACAGTCATCAAGAACGAACACTGATGTTGGTAAGTAAGGGATGTGTCTGTGCTCGTGAAACTGACGAAGACAATACTCTGTATCTGCGATGCCATTTGTCTAATGTCAGACATTGTGATTTGTCGCTCTCTCGGATGAGAACTTCGAACTATATTTCCCGTCTCCTCCTTTAGCTGACACTATTAAACAGCTTGAAAACCCTGTCTATTTTCAAAGAAAGATAAAATCTATTAAGACCTCTGTCAGGGACAGCAGCATCCAAAAGGAATGCTCTGTAAATTGTTATAGGAACCCTGAATTTAGATATTTTTAAATTATTTGGTCCCTCTTTCAATTTGCATTTTATATTATTTGTAGCTTTAGGACAATTGTATTGTAAATTTCTGTTTTTCCTTATTTAGAGATAGTGGTAGTTAAGGTCCACATAAGCTGTACAGTTACATATTTTTTGAAACCTACTTATCAAATAAATGTATGTATATGTCTGAAGGGCACGCAGTTTAGAGTTCCAGTTCGGGACTAGCTCCTGAAACTGGTTATATTTGGAACGCCCTTGTAATGTTTCGCCTTCAAACGTTTCGCCTCTTTCTACTCTAAAAAGGGTAGTAGAAGCTAAATTTGGACCATGTACTTTGTTTTGCAGTTCAACGACATTCTCCTTTGCTGTGCAAAGTTTCCTGGCAGAAACAAATACAAAGTGAAAGTAGAAATGGACTTGTACGGAATGGAAGTACACGACGTGGACGAGGAACTGGAAATAGAGAATTGCTTTCGTATAGTAAGCAAACAAAGAGTCATAGATTTCAACGCAGCGTCCGCCGAGGAGAAAGAAGCTTGGGTGAATAAACTTAAAGAGACCGTAAACGAACTGACAACGAAAAGAGAGAGTTATCGAAGAGGGACCAAGCTTGAAGTCATGGAAGAGGGAGACCTGGGAAAGAAAGCGCCAACCTGGGTACGAGACGAAGCAGTGAGCATGTGCATGCTTTGTGACGTCCTGTTTACGAAGTTTCGTCGGAGACACCACTGTCGCGCCTGTGGGAGGGTGGTGTGCGGACATTGTTCTGGCTTCAAAGCACCGCTGGAGTACAAGAATGGGAAACTGGAGAAGGTTTGCGAAATTTGTCACAGGGTTCTTGTGAAGGGCTCCAGCGAAGAAACGGTCAAGGAAGGGGAAGGGAAGGGTCAGAGTGTGTTGAAAATCGGCCAGGAATCAAAGATCTGGCACAGTAGATACTTGAATTTCAAGGCCAAAGGAGATAAAAGCTGGCAGAAGAGATGGTTTGTGCTTTCGAGTGACTTTGTGTTGTTGCGGTACAAGGCCAAGAAGGTAAAGGCATTATTAGTATCAGTACCATATTGATCACTTCCGTGTCAGTATTAGTACTTACATTGTGGCAATACTAGTAACAACAGTTTTCCAGTATTGGCTGGCAACATCTTGAGGTACTTTTGACTTTATCGAAGACTGACAGGAAGTGTTTCTTAATCAATGATTGCATTACTTCAGCTGGAGAATTGTGACGTTTCTGTCGACGTTAAAGAGAAAGAAATTTACCAAGACAAGCTAAACCTATTTTGAATCGTAAATTCGTTGAATTTTTGTAGGTTGGAAACTGGAAACTATTTCACTAAGTAGGCTGAAAAAAAAAAAGAAAAAACGACAGCGCTTGTTGCGATTGCAACAATCAAACTTATTTCTGCGGTCGCTTAATTTCTCTTTTCGTGCGTTCGCAAAGATTGTTCAAGCTTCTTCCAGCGGTCCTAGCGATTCTCGTGTTGTTAAAAGTGTTGTGCTCTTAGTCTTTGGTGGAGTTCATTGAGGGCATTTGTGTTTCTTTGATGCAGGACACAAAAGCAGAGTTTAACCTCCCCCTCCCTGGTCACAATGCAGACAAACCATCTCTGGTAAGTTCTGTTGACAGCACCGTGTAATTCTTGTGAGATAAACCCCTGCATGAAAATATCCCTTCTTGAAAGCGCGTCAACCGCGTTTTCCCGCGCTTCAGGCCATTGGCCTGTTGTTTCTTTGAGTTCTGATTGGCTCCTCGTGATTTCTTCCTTTATTCTCACTGGCCATTCTGATCACTTAAGTGCTGATTTTACGATGCACAATCGATTAGCAAAGTGTTTTTGATTTTCTGCGATGACTTATTACATTACGAAATTTTTACTACAAGTTTTTAGCGAAGCATAAAATGTATGTAAGTCGTGTAAACAGTGTAGTATTTCTCTTTTCGAGCCACAAACTTGGCACGGTTTTTAATAAGATTTTAACTTTTTTATGCCTACTTTTCTGATAAAGGGATATTTTTGCAAAGCCTCTCTGTAGATGGCAAAGTTTGTTTCGTTGCAACAACTAATGCCTCTGTTTTCTAAGCATGCGCTGTTTTACGATGGAAGATTATCGCATTGTAGTGTTCTTTTGTAAAATAATTTTATACGCATCATTACAAAAGGATTTTTATGTATCTTTTTACATTTTCCTTTCTAGGCAGACGAGGTGGACCGCCGCAAGAATGTGTTTAAAGTACATCACAAAAACCTTCGGGTGTATTTTTTCGAGGCCAAAAATGAGGAGAGCATGCAAAGGTAATAACAACCGACGAAATTTCAAACTCTCCCTATTAATCAGTATACGTTTCTATTGAGAATTTATCGGTGAATCCGAGATCGTTTTGATGTGATGTGTTTATCGATGTTTTAGTCTCCGCGCTAGAATTCAAATCGCGATGTCTGGGTTTTAACTCCCAAGATCTGATTGTTAATTATCCCCTCCAGCTGCTACACATTTCCTTGTAATTTAGTTACGAGAATTCGGTTATAAGTCTAGATGATTACTTCTACCTGATAAGTTTGAGAATTCTCACTACCTGTTTGCTGGATAGTTTTGGATATTTTAGGGAGAAGATAGTTGTGAATTGCCTCCGGGGAATTTAAGGATTAAGTTCCTCTGTCCACCCCAATGAAGACCAGCACGTTGTCAGAAAACCTGGTGAATGGAGGGGTAGGGACGGAAGAGGATGAAAAAGGGGATGACTTTTGATAGACTAGAATCCCGCCGAGGGGTGGGTGGAGGTGGGGTTACCATTGCGACTTGTTACTCTCTGATACAGAAACTGGTGTAATCTCCAGCGGTGTGGTTTAGTATAACTACACTGAAGAGCGCATTGAAAAATGATTTCTCATACCATGGCAAGGGGTAGATAGAGAAAACTGTTCCAGGAGAAGACTGCTGACAATCAGGGCTGAATTTTGTCAGGTTCTCCGCACCTTAATCCAAAGAAATAAGCGGAAAACTCTAAGGAGAGTTTTTATTTCTTATCAGGTGGATGCAACTTCCGGCTCGTGCAATGAAAGCTGAGGAAATTGACGGAAAAGTCCGGAAAATCAGGAAAGCAGTGAGACTGTAGAGGTCGCGGTTATTTAAGCCTTATGATATTAATAGCTTCAAAATATTCGAGGAATTGAAAAAAATCCGTTCTCCTGACGAGGTTGCAATTTTCAATAATTTTATTTCACGTTCAGAATTTTCTTCAAAATTTACGAGTCAAAGACATACGAGACATAATGAAGTCAAAGAATATTATGGGATACTTTCAACAGTTCGGAGGGTAATGAAAGGCAAGATTGATATGCCAAATATGGTTAGGTCTTTCTTGATCCCTACATAGCATGTTGTTTACATGTAACCCTAACAAGGTGTCTCCGCTTAATATCACTTATAATATAAAACTGAAAATCAAAGACGCGGTGTTAGTTCCATTAACATTCACGTGTGTGTAAATGAATAAATACCAGTACATAAATCTAGGCCACTTATTTTGGGAAATAGAGAAACTGAAATACCACTTACTAACCGAGTTCGATGTCCGTACATATATCTTATTAACCAAGCGCGAGGGCCGTACTGGGAGAATATCGGCCCGAGGTCTTGACAGTACGGACCGAGCGCAGCGAGGTCCGTACAAAAAAGACCGAGGGCCGATATTCTTCAAGTACGGTCCCGAGCAAGCTTGGTTAATAAGAGATTTATTATACGACTGAAGTTCAAAGGGTCACAAGTGCGGTATCATTCGGGACCATTCGGGACAGTGCCCGGTCCAATACTTAGAGGTTATTGGCCCTCTGACTGCCCGAGTCGTGTAATAATGTAAGTTATAGACCGAGTTTTTTCGAGCGAAGAAAACGAGCGAAAAAGGCATAACATATAATAGGAACCAAGAAAACGAGGTTACTGAGATATATCTGCATTCACAAAACACAAGGTAAAACGGCCCGTTAAATTGAACAATCATAGCACACTTACTAAATGGGAGATCCGGTAACTAATTGAAGTTTTTCATGCGTCGAAAGATGCGGAGATGTGTTCATGAGCTATTGTAAAGAATTGGAGTTGTTGAGGCACTATAAGAGAATTTAATTAAGAAAAGTGTCTCAAGTTAAGAATAGAGATATTTTTCCTATATATTTTTGTAATATGGAATTTTGTTTATGGGAAGGAAATAAAATGCATTGTCACTCAGGCTTAAATGTCTGTAGTACCGGTTGGAGGGACGATAAATCTAATATTTATCTCTATTTTGAAAAATTCAAAATCAATTATCATTCCCACGACGAATTTTCGGAGTTTCACTCCCCAAATTTCATTTTTCTCCCGTGGAAACCATCATCGAGTCACAATAAGGCCATTCTTTAAATTGCAGCTTCAATTTCGAACACTCTCCGCGGGTATTGTCATTTTGAACGTGATCGCCTACTCAAGAGGCCAATATTTTTCTCTTTTTTGCCAGTTGTAAGAAAGTACGTGGGATGGGCGGGGGAACTGTGAGGCAAGCGCAAGTAAATTGCGGGGAAAAACTGCCGGATAAGACTCCGGATAAAATGCGGATAAAATGCGGATAACCTACGGGAAAAGAGCAGTAAAAGTTCGTTAACCGTAAGGGAAAACCACTATTAGCCTGGGCAATCTGCTGCTTTAATGCGAGAAAAGCGCAAGGAAAGTGCAGTTAGCGTGCTGATGACGTGAAATAGACTGCAACGAACTATACAAAACATTGATTCTTAGTCACAAGACCAAATCAAACCGTCAGATTTTACCTCATGTTTCAATGATTACTAGGAATCTTACGAAGAAGACTATGCTTCGTCTTTCGGCACGCACTGCCTTATGGGAAAGGGAATCTTCTCGATCGGAAGTGTCACGTGAGTCGTGGTTTTACAAACCAAATGTTCCTGACAGCCGCACTTATGCACGCTCTAAAAGTTAAATAAAAAAATAATGTCTGGTTAGGAAAGTAGATCGGGTTCATTACAGTAGCGGAATAACCGAAGAGTCCTCAGGGGGGTGTGACTTGGGGGAGCGTGAATGCCTGTTTACTTTCCAGTGAGATTTCGGTGGTCTATTCTAACTTTTGAAACACCATTTTTATCGCTCTATAGTTTCCATTTCACAAAGCCTACCTATGTATTTACCCTTTCAGAGCGTCCCAAACAACATTGACTCGTTTTGGTGGCTCGATTTAGCTATAGAAGTTGGAACAATTTTTAGCTGTAGAGTGTAGAAGGAGTAAATGGACACTCCTCATGGGGTGGGCCTTGGGCACTCTAAATTCCACTTGCTTATTTTGGACCCTCATTGTTCCCTTCCAATTTTTACCCCCCAAACCAGTCTGTTCTCAGACCTCAGTTTGTTCTCAGATCGCGTGATTCGACCGAGACAAACTTATGAAAGACTAGGGAATAGGCATCAGTATCAAAGGAAACCCGCCTACCATCCAAGAGCGCTTCTCGATTAGATTTTGTAAAGATCAAAAGTTTATGTAGTCAAAACAGCCAATCAGAACTAAAGAAATATTACAAGGGGCCAATAGGAATTCAAAGTGAACACCGAAACCCCCTGAACAACTCTAAACGTGGGAGCAGTCGCGATTGGTTTTCATTTTGAATCTGGTTGGTTGGGAAAAAGACGCAAGCTTTCTTAACCAATCACAGAGTGATGTAGAACAAAACCAAAGTGATCCACGATTCTTTCAACACTTAATTACAATTGAACTTTTCACAGTTATTGCACTTACCCTGAGGTAACAAGTGAAGTATTTCAGCAACTTCAAGCTACATCGCTTGTTGAACAGAAAACAGGTGTTTGGCCAAAAACAGTCGGCTGCCGTAGTGCATTTCTGAAAACAAAGTTGTAATCTTTATTTAGACACGATCAATTCATCATCCTATAGAAATACATATCACATACGCTAAGATATTTAAAATTAAAACTACATACTATAACACTAAAGCTGTTTTCCGTGAATGCCGTGCGTTAGACTTAAAGAATGTCATTGATCTTACGTTTAAATAACCCCAGAGACTCTGTGTTCCTTATATCGCGCGGTAAACTGTTCCATAATGTGGCGCCACTGTAGCTAAAGCTTTTTCTGTAATAATTAGTGCGCGGTAGTGGAACATTAAGCTTATTTTCAGAGTCCCTGCGGTCATAAGCAGAGTCACGCCACGTAAACTTTGAATATAGATACCTTGGAGCTAGCCCGTGCAGACATCTAAACATCATGGTGGCTTTATGGATTTCCTGCTGGCGTGCAAGATTTTTCCACCCTAAAAACTCGAGTAGCTCAGTTGCATCAGCATCATAGTTAGAGAATGTCAACACAAGGGCTGCTCTATTCTGCAATTTCTGCAGTTTGTCTCGTAGCGTTTTCCCACAGCTACCCCAAACAATGTCACAGTAATCAAAGTGAGGTTTTACTAAATCTTGGTAGATGAGATGTAAGGTTGATGCTGGGATCAGGTGCCTAATTCGCTTTAGGGTCCCGATACCAGAGGCGATCTTTTTCGTTAGTTTTTCGATGTGGCTATGCCAATCGAGTTTATCGTCTATTATTACACCAAGCGATTTTGTAGCAGTAACCTGGCTCACTTGAGTATTGTTCATTCTAATTGTTGGTGAAGCTGTGAGAGTATTCAGTCTCTGCCTCGACCCTATTAGCATGAATTCGGTTTTAGCCATGTTCAACGTGAGTTTGTTCGCTTGTAGCCAGTTGAAGACGTTTTCTAGGTCTTCATTTAGACAAAACTGAACGTTCTCAAGATCGCTTCCCGCATATGTGAGATGCGTGTCATCGGCATACCTTCTCGGTTTACAATTTGATGAGCAATTTGGAAGAACGTTGATATATAATAAGAACAATAATGGACCGAGGATGGTCCCTTGAGGGACGCCGCAAGTCAACGAGTAGCTACTGAATAGCGACCCGTTGACAGAGCATTTTTGTGTTCGGTTTTCCAAATATAACTGAGACCATCTGAAAGATTTTCCATGTATACCATAATAGTTTAGTTTCGATAGAAGGATCTCATGATCAACAGTGTCAAAAGCTTTTTTCAAATCTAGAAAAGTGACTCCATTGATTTTCTCATTATCAATATTATATGCCTAAGAATCTGTCGCTTCCAGCAAAGCTGTTACAGTTGAATGATTAGCACGAAACCCTGATTGGTTTTGACATAGAATATCGTGCTCTTCCAAATAGGCATATAACTGTTCATAAACTATCCTTTCAAACACCTTCACCATTATTGGAATCACCGATATTGGGCGGTAATTGTTAGCATCACCGCGGTCACCCTGTTTATAAAGAGGGGTGATCCTTGCATATTTCCAGTCGTCTGGAAACGTCCCTTGGCTAATGGATTGATTGAAAATATCACATATCGGCACACAAATAAGATCAGCACATTCCCTGATAAAACCTAGCAGATATTTTGTCAAGGCCTGTTGCCTTTGACTTGTCTAGTTTATTTAAAAGTGAAAATACTTTAGTTGGATTGGTGGGTTGGAGCTTAAACCATTTATCTGTTGCGGTAAGATATCTTTGATAACTACCGCTATCACAATTTATCTCACTGGCAAGTTTTGGACCAATATTAGCAAAGTGGTTATTGAATTCGTTTGATAGCTCCAACGGATTAGTTATCGTTAATCCGTTCACTTTTAGTGACGCCACTGGCGTTTTCCCAGATTTTCGAGAAGTTAGCTCGTTTATAGTCTGCCAGGTCTTTCGGGAGTCGCTGGTTTGCTTATTAAAACTATTTTGGTAATAAACTTGCTTAGCTGAGCGTATTTGCTTATTGACTATATTTCTTTGTTTCTTAAATAATGCCCAATCGTTAGGATCATTTGTCTTGCTAGCTTTGATTTTTAATATGTCTCCATTATCCATAAGGTCTTTCAATTCAGAGGTAATCCACGGAGAACTCCGTGAACGAACGCGCATCGTTTTCAGTGGGGCATGTTTGTCAGCGAGAGCCAGAAATGTACATTTCCATTGCTACCACATCACGTCTGGGTTGGAAGACTCGTATACATTATCCCAACATTGAGATAGAATATCATAACGAAACTTTTGGCGATCGAAATTTCGGAATTTCTGAATGTAATAGAATTATGTCCGTTAGACATCCCATTCAGGGCAAGTTTTCTATATACATACACCATGCTATGATCACTTATTCCGATATGACAAACTCCCGAACATGCAATCTTATCCGAGCAGTTGGTATAGATTAAATCAATTAGCCATTTTCTAAACGAGCGGCGGTCTGGGTACGATTTGCCACCATAAAGGCTCTTGGGATCGTCTGGAGGGACAACGTGAAGGTAAACTAACATGGCGCACTATAACTGCTGTATTCCAGGCTGCACTAATAGTTACAGAAATGCACCTAACCTTCAGTATTATAGAATTCCTAAAGACCCTTATATACGTAGAAAGTACGTGGTTCTTATGAGGAACGAGACGCTGAAATTAGACTCT
Source organism: Stylophora pistillata (assembly GCF_964205215.1). Taxonomy (NCBI): domain Eukaryota; kingdom Metazoa; phylum Cnidaria; class Anthozoa; order Scleractinia; family Pocilloporidae; genus Stylophora; species Stylophora pistillata. Next base: position 25,915,270 of record NC_142520.1, read on the forward strand.
ACGAGTACGCGGATTTGCTCAGCTCATTTCGATGGAGGAGAAAAACTTAGCAGAACACGCTTGCCTTCAAGGTTTCCATGGACAAAACTGACAGCTCCACGTAGAGAACTCAAGAGGGCCAGTTTTGAAGATACGCAGAAAATGGAGCAAACCAAAAAAAGAAAAACAACACTTGCTCAATTACCACTGGAAGCGAACTTTAGATTTAAAGAACAGTCGGAAAATAATAATGTTAATGCTGGCACCAGTACCAGTGTGGAAATACAAACATTAATTACTGGTGACCAACTAAACAGTTTAGATAACAGAATACAAACAAGTGAAAAAGAAATCGTTAAGTTAAAGGGAGAGATCCAGCAGTCGGTGAACGAAAACAACGACATGAAAGAAGTGAACAGCAAATTACAACAGTGGTAATTTGAGCAATTTGAGCAAGTGTTGTTTTTCTTTTTTTGGTTTGTTCCATTTTCTGCGCATCTTTGAAACTGGCCCTCTTGAGTTCTCTATTTGGAGCTGTCGGTTTTGTCCTTGGAAAAATTGAAGGCAAGTGTGTTCTGCAAAGTTACTCTCCCCCATCGAAATGAGCTGAGTAAATCTGCGTACTCGTAGAGTCTAATTTCAGCGTCTCGTTCCTCATAAGAACCACGTACTTTCTACGTATATCACGACCTTTAGAAATTCTATAATATTGAAGGTTAGGTGCATCTCTGTAACTGTTAGTGCAGCCTGGAATACAGAAGTTATAGTGCGCCATGTTTGTTTACCTTCACGTTGTCCCTCCAAACGATCCCAGGAGCCTTTATGGTGGCAAATCGTACCCAGACCGCCGCTCGTTTAGAAAATGGCTAATTAGAGTTGATGAGGTGGGTGTTATCCTCGTCGGTTCAGAGATAAGCTGCTCGAGTCCGTAGACATCAGCAATACTCCTTGATTGGATGTGTTACTGTCATATCGAGTAGTGATCATGTCACAGTTCATGTCTCCAAGTACAAAAAATTCTACACTTTCACTATCCAACTTCCCAATTAGGGATTCAAAAGGTGAAAAAATGCCAATAGGAGAGTCAGGTGGTCTGTACCAAGTAACAATCACAAAAGATTTTGAATTTGGCCTATGGATTTCCAAGCAAAGATTTTCTAGTGTATCCATGTGTAGGTCATTTCGTACTGTAAAGTTGATTGAAGTTTTTACATAGAAGCATACCCCTCCGCCGCATTTTGTTAGTCTATCGCGGCGAACTATCTCGTATCCCGGAATATGAACTTCTTGATCTCGAATACTCTCGTTCAGTTTCGTTTCATTTATGGAAACAATATCGATATCATTGTTTGCTAATATGATTCTTAATTCGTCTATATGAGTAGTTAATTGATTAATATTGAGTGATGCCATTCTAAAACCGCGCAAAGGAGGCAATATTGAGACAGATTTTTCGGACTTTTGGTTGTTTAATTGATCCCGCACGGCATTGATGGACAGCACATTATCTCATTCTAGGTGCGATCTAAAATTATTATAAAACTGCTCATTACCTTTAAAATTTAAGTGCAGTCCACCTTTGTTGAGTCCGCTATGAGATATGTTCTCATGATGGATTAATTTCCATCCATTTTGATGGCAGAACTTCTTTAGATGCTTGTTGGCTGTTTTCACTGCCTGGTCCAGCTTATCTTTTCTGCATACAAGCTCCGACAGCGTAACTGTAGTATCGCAGGTGCCCTCGATCTGTCTCGCGAGATCCAAAATCGATTCCGCAACAGCCTTTGGTTCCCTGGTTTTAAGATCATTAGTCCCAATGTGTAAAATCACTTCATTGGGCGAAGATTCCAGATTTGGCATGAGATAGTGATTCATGGCCATTGTCGTAGCGCCCGAGAAAGGCTTGACTATAACCCTGTGGCCAAATGCTTTTCCCAGATCTTTTCCAGGTATTCTTGAGATCATCGAATCTCCTATGAACAGGGTTGTGCGCTCTTTTGGTTGTTTTTCGGGTTCGGATTCTTTTCCTGTCAGGGTGTTATTAGGACCTCCTTTACCTTTCGATTTCTTTCTTTTGTTCTTTGATTTCACAATGAAGCCTTGTTCTTTGTTGGCGCAAGGTGTTGACTCATCCATATTTTGGACAATGGTATGTTCGTTAGAGGTGTTACTCATCGAACGGCATTGAGAAGCTGCTTCTCTGGATACGATTTGCAATGCAAAACTTAAAGAATAGCGTTCTTGGACTAACTTTTTATTTTCTTCCTTCAAAGATAGAATTATCTCCCTAAGTCGAGAATTCTCGGATCTCAGGTCTTCCTCATTAGGTTTCTCTTTTATATGAGGCTATAAGTTCAGCACTTCAGAATTCAGACAGTCCAACTCCTCTTGTACTGATTTGGCATACTTGCTTAACGCCGGAGTAGAAGCTTCTTCATTCACGAGAATAACTGAGTCGTCATCAACCGGTAACTGGAGTAGCTTCTCCAGTTTGGCTTTCATTGCTTTTGTATCCGGACCTTGGACTTGAAGGGTACCGGTACTGTTAAATAAATCCAGCGTGACTGTCTTCGACTTCAAAGAACTAGACCTTTCAGAGGGACTCGCGGTTGCAGAAACTTCCAAATTCAGGACTTTCGAACAAAATCCCTGAAGTTGTGTTAGGCTCGCTTTCCACTTGAATAGACTTTGTTTGTCGTCCTAATGTAGATATTGGTTTAAGGGAGATGAAGAAGGTTCAGTGGCAACAAATTCGGCGGAATTCGTGGAGCCTTCAGATACACGTCCGCACGCCATCGTGCACTTGGTAATGGACAGTTTTGTCCATAACAACAGTAACTCGTCCTTTGTCGGCTGGTAGGATGACTATGTTCTCGTCGTTTCTCAGTCGTTTCAGTGCGACTGACTCTGGAAAGCTGGTTTACTAACTTAGAACAGACTCCCCTAAACAGATGTCAACAACTACCCGCCCCATAAAAACGACTCATTCACGACATAAACATCACAAACGACCGAAAAAGAACGACCTAACTTTACCGACAGATCGAAACAGACCAATCACGACCGACTTACGTCGCTTGAGTCTTACAGCCAATAACATCACGGCAAAATCAACCGATCATTTCACACGAACTGGAATAAGAACATTCTACTGACAACAATCATTCACTTGACTCTGATGATGACTTCCGCACAGGTTGTCGAAACGTCAGTCACTACCACCGACAACAGTCCTTCTCAGGACTACACTCACACGGACGATCAGACTACACCTTCACATATTCAGAAATGTTTGAACCAATAACTAGAAAATTGGATGAAGCTATTGACAGTAATAAAAATATGCCGCCAATTAGAAAACGACAAAGGAATAAAGGTCAAGTTCCTGATTATAGTATTCAAGCTCAGGATGACGCACCAGATATGAACCTTTGTGATCTTTTTGATGAACCAGTTTTACCACAAAATGAAAAACAAATTGCACTAAAACCACCAAGTTATGAAGACATTTTTTCTGGTGATAAAGAGTTATATGTTGATCCACAATACCTTAAAGTACAACCTGATGAATTACCTCCTGAATATGATGAAGATGAAGTTCCAGATTATGAAATAAATGAAGAGGATTTGGATAACCAGATTTTAAATAAATTAGGACTTCTAGATTACGAAAATGTTGATAAGGTTCTTAATCAAGAAATAATGAATCCAAAAAGATGAAAAAATTTATTACAAAGACGATTAAAAATGCTGAGACGAGAAGAAATGAACTAAAAGGTTTTAAAATACAAGTAGCCTTAAATATTGATAAAGGGAAAATATCTTCAGCAGAAAGAAAATTAAGAATTAAAGAAATTGATGATGCAAGACAATTATTAAATCAGTATATCAAACATTACAAAACAAGAATGAATACAATGAATGGACAAGGTTTAAAAGGAAAACAAAAAAGGAGGTAAAGTTGTGTTTTTCAACGATCCCAAACATCTTTTGAAAAAAGTTGAATTTATCATCGGTAAAATGACAGCTGGCAATACAAGTATAGAAATGAGAAACACAGGTCAAGCCATTCTTGATACTCTTCTGGGGATGTCAATTATCAATAAGAACCAATACAACAAAATTGTAAAGAATTATTTCAAAACATAATGTATTTAAAATATGTAATGGAAAGAGAAATTGTTTTAATCTCTTACAAAAAATAATATGGAAAACCAGCAGATTTTGCAACTCACTTTGTTCAACCTATAACTCTCATAGACAATCGTGTGTATCTTACTGGCTTTAACAGAATCATAAACATGAGTTTCACACGGTTTAATGTTAACAGTTCACTAAATAACCAGAATCTTAAATATGGTAAAGATAACGGTTCAAATTTCACTGAAATCACTTTACCAGCTGGTGTATGGAATTAGACCAATTACAATTATTACATTAAATCTCAAACGAAAGTTAATAACACTTATCCCATAACATTAGAATTTGATGATACAATTTTTAGAGTGGAATTAACACTAGCCAATAATTATAAGCTTGATCTTAAAGATAGTAATTTTAATGAGCTTATTAGTTTTGAAAAAGTTGTTGTAATTTCTGGAACTCATGTTGGTCCAAAACTTCCCAATTTATCACAAGACACTGATCTTCTAAACGTTCATTGTGATCTCATTGATTAGAGCATGGTAGAGGGTCAAAAAACAGACATAATCTACAGCTTTAGTACAAGTGCACTTAAACTATCATACAGTTTCATTCTTGAACTACAAATAGAAAGACTCACTTGTAGTCCAGTCAACAAAAAAAATATCAGGTATTACAATCTATATCACTGATGGAAAACGAAGAATCATTGATTTCAATGGACAAGACACAGCTTTTTCATTGCTTTTAAAACCAATAAACTAAATTAATATAACTGTGTAATATAATGAGATCTTACCTACTAAATCCTCTTCGTGTTGTGAAACAAATAAGGCCTCGGCCAAAGAGCGCCATTGGCTTCTGTCGGGTACTTGTCGTTCCAGGTGACCCCATGTCCAGCTGCTTTCCTTCATCTCTTTCTCGACTGTCCTTCTCCTTGTTTCTTTCAGCCTGCCTCTCTTCCTACGACCATCAGGGGCCCATTTGAGGGCAACTCGTGGTAAAGCTGCTGAAGGCATGCGCAGCACATGCCCAATCCGTCTCCATCTCCTTCGCTGGACTTGCTGTGTAATCGGTTCTGTTTCAGTTCTTCTGCGCAGCTCATAGTTTGAGATTGTCTGTGGCCAGTATATACGTAGAATCCTACGCAGGCACCTGTTCTGGATGACCTCAAGCTAGTGACTGATGGTTTTAGTCATCTTCCAAGATTCTGCGCCATACAGCAGAGCGCTTAGGACATTGCTTTTGAAAAATAATGAGATCTATTGAGTTCAAATAGATTTATCATCCAAAATTAGGCCGTTTTGTCTATAAACACAGAGAATCTGGTATAATGATTGATAATTTGTTCAGACCAATAAAAGCTGTTGAGTCAGATTTATTTAAAATTTCGCAAAACCATTTGCTAAGAAAGCTCTTTCTGCTGGCGTTTCACATGCTGGAGAACGATTTGGAAAATCTGTTGCACAAAAATCAGGTGATTATATAATGAAAAAATTACATGGAACGAGAACTACACCACAAGCACCGCAGACGAAAAAGTAAGTGTACAAGAAATGCCAAAAGTTGTGACAGAAAAAATTCCTGTAATGACACCAATAAGAAAAAAAATTCCAAAAAGTAAAAAACAAGAAGAATCAACTGATATGATTCTAAATCGTTTAATAAGTGGTAGTGGTTTTCGACGTTCAAATAATCTAACTTATAAATATAATGGCATTCAGATCAAGTGAATATTTACAACGAAATGAATTAACCAGAATTCAACTAGATGATGTTATTCGCGCTCCAGCTAATGGTCAATTACAAGCTAAAGTCGGTTATAAATTCAGCATCAGCCACCGAAGTAGGTTTTCGACCGGTATAATGCTTATTTTGAGGTCCGATTCCAACTTCAAAAGCTAGATGGTACTGCTTATGGAGCAGATCAAACAGTAATAAAAGGTTCTCATTCATCGATTTAGCAGATGACCATTAAAAGTGGAGGTAAAATCGTTTACGATACTGATAATCTTCACAAAGTTTCAAATTTGAAGAATTTACCTGAATACAGTGATGATTGCTCAAGAAGTGTTTCTAAAAATAGTTTATGGCACCTTGATACAGACCGTAGAATAGCCAATGCAAATGAAAACGGGATTTGAATCTCGACGATTGTTGACAACTGGAACAATAATGTGGACGTAAAAATTCCTCTAAACCGTTATTAATCTTTCGAAGAGCTTGAAGATCGTATGTTACCTCCAATGCAAATACAATTCACTTTAACACTATTAAGTGATGAAAATCTAATCTGGAAAGCGGCTCCCGTTGATGATTGCCGTGTTGTTATTGATCGATTCCTTTTATATATAAACAAGAAATGTTTGAAGTATCGGCTGAAACCAGATCAGCAGAATTTTTTCAGATATCGCCAACAATGAATAATGTAAAGCAAGTCTTTGTATTTCTTCAACGTAATAAAGACCATAATCAAGATGCTAATCCGTATGAATATGACACTTTTAACATCAACGCTGATCGAGGAAATGGTTCTTACCTTTCAAATTGTCGTTTAGAATATGGTTCCAATGCATTTTATCCAGAAATTGAAGGTGATTCTGAATCTAAAATGAGAATATTTGATGATTTAATGAAATACACAATGCGACAGAATGATTATAATTCAGGAATACAGCTTAATCCAAGTAATTCTAATACTCTTTTCGGAGTCAGTTATTTCGATCTTGCTAACCAAAGTGAAAAAGTCACAAGCAACCCTAAAAAGCTTTTTTTAAGATATAAACTGAATGCTCAAGAACCTGCGTAAAGTGCTTACAGAGTTAATGCTGTTGTTCTATATGATAAAGAAGTGATCATAAACAAAATAGGAAATGAATTATTGATTTTCTAAATAATGTAATTAAAAGACATTCATTTTAATGATGTTTGAAATTATATATTCCTTACAATATAAATTGTATAACATATTTAATACATGACACAGTTATTTGAAATCAACGTTGCACTAACACCAAATCAAAAAAAAAAATTAGCTAAAGCTTATCAAAAAAAGGGAGAAAATAACATTAAGATTATCATAAAGCGCATTGAAGGGAAATGAAAAACTAATGGTTCCAAGAACAGTTGCAAAAAGATATCAAAAAAGTAAACAAATGAATAACGGAATGAATATAGAACTATCTAAATCAAATATCAGAAACCAAATTGGAGGTAGTGTTCTTACAAGCAATGTTAGTATGGCAAGACCTCTTTTACCAACTATCGGAAAGACATCAGGTTTGTCTACTCTTGGTGGATTGGCAAGTGAACAAGCTTCTCAATTGGTTAAAGCAATTTCTGGAAGAGATGTTCAAACAGGTGGTTTTCTAATACCACAGAATAAAATAAATCAACTCATTCAATACAAACATTTATTAACTGAAAAACAGAAAAGAGATATTTTAGGTGCTTTACAAAGTGGACAAGGTGTTCATATCAAACCAAGAAGGACTCAAATGGGATAAGGAGTTGGTACTATTCTTGCTTCAGTTGGTATTCCAATCGCTATTGATTTGGTTAAGAATTTAATCACTTGTAAAGGTGCACCACGAATGGATGGATCACTACTAAAAGGTGGTAAAGGTGCGCCACGAATTGGAGGACCACTTTTTCATGGCAATGGAGCACCTCGATTGGGAATGCCTCTTCCATTTATTGGAAGTTGGCTAAATAGTCAAGTTGGCAGAGGTAAAAGAAAAGAACCAAAAAGAGAACAAAAAAGGGCCAAGGATTGTTTCTAGGATCAAACAGTCTGTTCGATTCAATTCCAATAGTCGGAGCAATTATGTAAAACCAGAATTTCATAAGAAACTTCCTATGAAAAGTTTCGATCTTCTTGAATGGTGTAAATATCTAAAAACTCCAATAAATAATGTTTGAAGTAGAGACCAAAAAGTACCACAGAATCATAAACAAGCTCTTTTCATTTATAATCTTCATCCATCTTACATGTCTTGATCACATTGGGTAACAACTTTTGATAAAGATCATGTCATCCATTCTTTTGATTCATTTAGAATGCCACCATTTCAAGAACTAGTCAATCATGCAAAAAATAAGATTCTTACTCTTCTTCATCAAGATAATCAAATTCAAAATTTAAGAATGATGTTAAAGTGCACTCGTGTTGAGTGTGGTACAACTAAACTAAATTCGTTAAAAATCAATAAGTTACATCGATAATATGACATATTTATCTATGAAATCTGATCGTGTTAAACAAAGAAAAGTTACAGAATATGTTCCAGAGAGTGAAAGATATGAACCAGCTAAAATGGTAGAATGATGTTAAAGTGTAATTGTGCTAAATGCGGTATAATTAAAACAAAATTCGTCAAAAACAAATCAGGTGGAGCATTATTTGATGTTGGAAACAGTCATTCAATTGGCGAAATGGTTCTCAAAGGATTAGCCAACAGTGGAGCTTAACTTGCTCGACAAGGTGCTGCAAAAGCTATCAAATCAGATTACGCAAAAAAGAAAATAAAACAAACAGCAAATAAATACCTCGATCAAGCTCTTGACAGCTTCACAAATGATTTCAGTAAAAAGATAAGCGGTCGTAGTAACATTGATTATTCACAATGGTATCCAATGGAAATCTATGTTCCTTCTGGTGTTTATGATCCAACTAATCCATTTTATAAAGGCGGTGCTGTTGACATTCACTAAATGATTGGAAAGTTACCAAAAGCAAAAGGTGGATGGACTCCTCAATATAAATATATGGGACCCTATAATCCACTTGATCAACAATTAGTATATGATAAAAACACTGGGGAAGTCATACAATGGAATGTCAAACCTTATAATAAAGTCGATGAAATTGCTGCTAATCATGATATATGTCATGATATGGGTAAAGACAAAGGTGATTACGATCGTCAAATGGTTAAATCATTAGATCAAATACCTTATGTAGAGATGCCGAAATGGGAACAAACAGCTCGATTCTTGATTAATACTAAACAGATATTAAGTCTTAGTGTAAAACAAAATAAGTCAATTGAGTCAGTTTGCTAGACATAACGTCTCGTAGTCACGTTCGACGCACTAAAAACTACTATAAAACGAATACAAGAATTGTAAAAACGTGTAAAATGGTATATAAAAAGTCACTTGTAAATATGTAGCGGAATTCCAAATCGAATTTGGATTTGGAATTCCGCTACATATTTACAAGTGACTTTTTATATACCATTTTACACGTTTTTACAATTCTTGTATTCGTTTTATAGTAGTTTTTAGTGCGTCGAACGTGACTACGAGACGTTATGTCTAGCAAACTGACTCAATTATCGAACACGTTCCTGGCCTCGGCCCACAAAATTTCATCACAAAATAAGTCAAAAAACGGAAAAAGCCGTCGAGTGAAATAAGCTGGCAAGTAAAATTAGCTGATGAATTACATAAACCCATCAAACGTAACCTTACTCGGCGGCGTATAATTGTTCGTCATATTGATGAAATATGGGCTGCAGATTTGGTTGAACCAGTTCGTTCGGGTGTTCAAAGTGAGTCGCGTCATTCAGTACGCATCTGGTGATTGGCGGGGAATCGCAGGATTCTAATATGTTATAGCTGACACAGTTAGGCTCCATGAAACATATAGCCCCACAGAAGTCCTGTGCGATGACTCCAGGAACCCCTATCGTGTGTTTAAGCAGCCAATGACCTCTGAAAGCGAGGGCCGCTCTGAAATCCAGTTGGCGACACTGGTCTAAAGAGCGCAACGAGGAATAACATCTTTCTTAAAAGGATTAACGCGCAAGGAGAGAACTTTATACCTTTGGCTTAAAGGGAATATTCTATTTGATAAGGATGCCGAACTTTGTTAGTAGCGCGGGTATTTACTAGGAAAGGGATGGCGGAAGATGAATTGGTAACAGAAACTGTAATCGACGTAATAAAACAGCATACTGATGAAAATCGACAAAGAAAAAGCATAACATGACGTTTGGATTACATCCTCTCATCATTGTCAAAATTTAAAGGGATTGGCATAATTATTAACAATATTATAATATTATTTGCTAATTGTACAGCAATGTAAGGTACAGAAAATGTTGACATTAGTAAGACAAAGTTTGAAAGTAAGCTTGATGTTCAAATAAATTATAAATTTCGCCCTTGTGATGTCTGAGTGGGTGGTATGAATAGACAAATAGATGAATAAATATTAATTTTTATCGAACGAGAATAAACACTTTACAACCATACACTTGCAAATTCATGGCCCTCCCGAGATTACATGGTCTTCTATGAATAGGTTCACATGTACTAAAAAAATGAAAAAAATAGAAGCCATCACTAAGTCATGACTACGATCCTGAGATTTGATCTATTAGAAAAATTCTGGTATCTTCTTTTTGTATTAGCTTTCTAGGGTACTTCTTTAGAAGTACGAAATTCTCGCACAGGTTCGCTGTTCTCAGATAGTGTTCATTTCTATAATGTTTTTCGATTTCAGAATGTAGATGTACCTCTATACAGTGTGTTGTCTTGGTCACGGTAGCTGCAAATGTAAACGATATGGTTTACTTCACAAAAATCACATCCTGGTGTTCACCCAAGAGGGTCTTTAAGTTTTTCTGTTTTTTCTTCTTTTGAAATGAGTATCGAGATTTATCGTGAAATAAATTCAAACTATTTTTTTAATTTTTTTCTCTTCTCCTGAGACTTAAGAAGAATTGCAACAGACTCTTCCTTGAAAGAGATTTGTTCCATTTTGTAAATCTTAATATGTCCTTAACACGTCCCCCTCTGTATCTCAAAAGTTATGCGATGATTTGAGTGCAGCTTTTCAGCCACTTTGCAGAAGTCACCAAAATTTTGACATGGTGCTGGTTTGAATTATAAACTATTATAAATAATTGATGGGTGATTTTTCAGCTCTCCACCTGTCAAACCGTGGAAAGATGCAAATTTTTGGAAGAATTAACGCCTCTAAACAGGAATTTTTAGTGTCAAGACGAACAATTTAGCATCCAAGATCTAGGATCTAGATCAGAGAAAAAAATTAGTGGGCAGCTTCTATGAAAGTCCTAGAGTTTTGTCAAGTTCATTAGGTCAGTTTAGAATACAAATAATGATATCATAAAAATGAATTCGGTTGTCTTTCGAGATGATTGCGTTCCTTTTAGAATTTCAGTCTCTCGATATCTCAAGGACATTTCTTTGGTTTATCGAAACTTATTACTTGTAAATAAATTGAAGTGATAAATCGTTCAAGTTTCTTTAATAAAGAGCTATCTCTAAATTTAGATCAAGGTGAATGCGATGAAAGTTCACGCGACGAAAAACTTCTATTGACAGCTCGACCGTTTTTACAATTTTATATATTTGCTTCTGATGCTTGTCGACTATCACTTTCTAAACGACAGTTTAAGGAGTACTGACTTTCAGGCGAGATATTTGAAATTTTCTAATCATTTCTTTTGTATAAATGGGCTGAGCGAAAATGGACGAATAGCTCGCTAATTCACTGTCGCACTGTCTCATGCAATGATGGTACAATTTCTTTTCTGCGTCAAAGCATTCCAACAAGCTGTAATGATCTTTTCATTTATAATCTACTTCAGACTCTTAACAAATTTTTGTCACTGCCCGCCGCGACTAGCCTGTGCTACTTGCGGGCAGTGTCAATTAGCCATTTTCAAAACGAGCGGCGGTCTGGGTACGATTTGCCACCATAAAGGCTCTTGGGATCGTTTGGAGGGACAGCGTGAAGGTAAACAAACGCACAGCTGACGTGTGACAAACATGGCACACTATAACTGCTGTATTCCAGGCTGCACTAATAGTTACAGAAATGCACCTAACCTTCAGTATTATAGAATTCCAAAAGACCCTCATATACGTAGAAAGTACGTGGTTCTTATGAGGAACGAGACTCTGAAATTAGATTCTACGAGTACGCGGATTTGCTCAGTTCATTTCGATGGAGGAGAAAAACTTAGCAGAACGCACTTGCCTTCAATTTTTCCATGGACAAAACCGACAGCTCAACGTAGAGAACGCAAGAGGGCCAGTTTCGAAGATGTACAGAAAATAGAGCAAACCAAAAAAAGAAAAACAGCACTTGCTCAATTACCACAGGAAGCGAACTTTAAATTTGAAGAACAGACAGAAAATATGAATGTTAATGCTGACACCAGTACCAGTGTGGAAATGCAAACGTTACTTACTGGAGACCAACTAAACAGTTTATACAACAGAATGCAAACAAGAGAACAAGAAATTGTTAAGCTTAAGGGAGAGATTCAGCAGTTGGAGAAAGAAAACAACAACATAAAAGAGGTGAACAGCAAATTACAAAAGGAAATCGAAAGCTTGAAGCATGCTTTAGATAACAATAGATTTGACATAAGCAAATTTAAAGATAAAGATGATGATATTGCATTCTACACCGGCTTTCCCGATTACAATGCTTTTATTCTTTGTTACAAAACTGTAGAACAAGCCTCTAGCAATATTAATTATGGGCACAAAAGGACCACCACGAACGGTAATGTTGGGAGACCCAGAGTACTTACTAAATTCCAGGAGTTTACCCTTGTTATGCTGCGCTTGAGGCTGGGTTTGTTTGAGAATGATCTTGCTCATCGATTTTTGGTTTCAAGATCAACTGTCTCTAAGATTGTAAATGCCTGGATTCCATTTTTGAGGAGGGAATTTGAACCTCTTATCATCATCCCCCCAAGAGAAGTACTTCAATGTTATAGGCCTGACAGTTTTAAGAAACTGTTGCCTAACGTAACAGTCATTGTCGATTGCACGGAATTTGAAATGGAGAGGCCATCTGCTCTTGATTCACAGTCTACCTGTTTTTCATCATACAAGTCAAGAACCACCATGAAATCACTGTTGGGCATAACGCCAAGCGGTGTTTTATGTTTTGTGAGTGACTTATTTCCTGGTTCAACCTCAGATAAGGAAATAACTGTTCTTAGTGGTTTTCTAGACAGACTAAATCCTGGTGACCAGGTACTGGCTGACAAAGGGTTCAATTGTCAGGATGAATTAGCTTCTGTTGGTGCAAGCCTTGTTATACCAAAATTTTTAGAACAGAAGATACAGTTTTCCACAAATGAAACAAATCACAACAAGGTGGTTGCTAGCCTAAGAGTTCATGTGGAGCGGCTCATGGAACGTATAAAGAACTGGCACATCTTCGACCATAAGATACCAATTACTATTGCACCTATTGCATCAGACATGCTTGTAGTGGTCTGTGCTTTGTCAAATTTTCAACCCCCTCTTATAAATTAAAAATTATCATGTAATATTGTTAACTGTCATGACACATGTTGATGATGAAACACGAAAACATTCATATTGCAATAACTTTCATTAAATGGTGTAATGAAATAAATTTTGTTTGGACCAAACAATAATATTGGTATTGAAATTGGAGTCAAATGAGTGATTCAAATTCAGCTTACTTTGGGGAGCAGCTACATCACACAATGATAGTAGGTTGGGTCATTTGCATTTTAGGTTTAGCATTGCAAATGCTTTGACTACACATTTAAATCTAGGTTTGCCAAAACATGCAGCGTATAGTATAATGATATTATTCAACATTGGACATGTTAAGAAATACAACTTCAGTTATAAGTTTTCTAGTAGATGAAAAAGAATAAAACTCTTAAAACAAAAAGCTCTCAAAACATGCGCGCATCAATTTTGGGGAGCCCATATTTCACACAAGGATATGAAAGTTCTGGTACAATCCAGCAGTTAAAAAATGATTCAAGTTTTGGGAATATTCTATCCCAGTGTTCTTGTGAGAAATAAACTCTCTCACAAAAAGGTGTGGAAGAGGCTGTTCCCATAACCACAAAGTCAGTCCATTTTTGCTCTGCCACAAACATTGCCTGTTGTACTTGAAAATAATATTTGTGTCTTGAGTTCAAAATCACAGATTCCTCAAACTTCTTGCAAATTCCTTTTCGGAGCAGAGCCTCCTCCAGACTTTCTTGCTTTTCCATCTGAATATATTTCACTTCAAGAAGACCCTTACTGTCTTCTGCAGAAGGGTCACACACTAATCCGTCTGGACTTGCTCCGAGTAACCCATGATGCTTGGAAATGAAAAAGCCACATTTTTCTACGGATATCTCAGTAACCCCTTCCCCCTGCTTTAATAATTTGTAAGCAGCTATGATCCTGTCCTCCATTTCAAGTCCTTCTTGCATGTATTTACTCTGAAATGGTTTTTTGTAACCAAGGACATCTTGGATGATTTTTGTTGGTGATGTTGTTTCCCTTTGCACAGCTATTCTGTAACAATTTGTAGCAGTAATCCTGGGCTGCCTGTGATGATGCCACAAATTTGAGTTTGACTGCCCTCGTGTTTGCTCTTCTACTTTCTTTATTTTTTCTTCATCAAAATTAATGTTCCTCTTCACTTTCTCAAATCTCACTCTTAGTTCATCAGCTGATATTGGATGACATTTGATGGGTGAGATGAGTGGCTCTTCCAGATTATTTACCTTTTGAGGAAGAATATGTGTCCATCCAACAGCTCTCCCAGATTTCATTTGATATTCTTTTAAAGATTTATGGAAGTTTTGTAATCTTTCACTTGGCCAGACTTTTTTTTCTGATACACAGGTACCATTCTGTGCTGGACATGAGGCTAGCTTTGGCCTTTTTGCTTTCTTTTCTTTAGCATAATCATGTTTGACAAAGCTCATCTCAGAGATAGGTGTCACTGGACCCTTGCGTTTCCCTGGCACATTCCATTTACAAGGCTTAGATGTGCAGGACTCAGCTGCATCCGAATTTTTCCTTTTCGTCTCCTTAAAGCTTTGTTCAAGGGCAAACAATGTAGATGCCACATGGTTACAACGGCCATCAATACCAGCAGGACACTTACAGTGTGCTTTTAACACACAACCTATGGATGACATTAACAGAAAACAAGAGTATACTTTATCTTTTTTCATCGATGGCAGAACTTGGCTTTTTACATAATGTTTTCCATTTTGGTGCAGATGTCCAATGTATAAAACATGCCCTGACTTGAAGAAGTTAAATCCCTTGACTAGGGGCTTTGCAGTGGAAAGTTGTTTTTTACTTTCAACTCCTTCAATCATAAACTGCCAAACGGTTCCAAAAGCTATCTTAGGCAAATCTTTAAAATCAGGTTTGTATCCTTCTTTTGGAAAGAATTGGTTGAGCTGCGGCTCTTCCTCCTCCAGCACTCCAAGTTGAGCCTTCTTGCGGAGAAGGTGTAGTCCACCGTCTGGATCACGGAGATATTTAACGTCTAGTCCATGCTTAATGTAATCTTGAACTCTGAAAAATATGAACATGATATATGACTGGAATGAAACAAAATAAAACGACACAATTTCTCCTTCGATATAATTTAAGCTCATATGTACACCACTAAATGAAAATATACACCTCGAGTGAACCTACCTTGTTATCAATGCTTTCTTATTTCCCGTAGTCTTTGCTCCCCTGCACAGCAACCACCTTTTCAATTGAACGACGCTACATTGTTCTACAGTTTCGCGAGGAATTTTTGCACCAGGTATATCTTCTTCTGTCAGAATAACCTTGAGAGCGTCTCGCACGGTTGCATTGCTCTTGTCCACCATGTTCTTGCTGTCCCTCCAAACGATCCCAAGAGCCTCTAGGGTGGCAAATCGTACCCAGACCGCCGCTCGTTTTGAAAATGGCTAATTATGTAAGGTTTTTCTTTTTTTTTCTTGATTAATTTTTAATCATGGTAACCTCCCATCCTAATGCGAAATAAATTGTTGTTTTTGTTGTTGTAGTTGTTGTTACAAAGGAGCGCAACATGAAACTATGTCGAAGCTATGGCCTAACCTTTATGATCATTATATCCCAAGCGCGTACTTAAAAACAGCTTACGTGAGGCATATCACACCTGTCTTTAAAGATCTACGTGTCTCTAACAATTACAATTACAATTACAATTTATCACTTATAGAGCGCTATTTACAATGACAGATCAACAGCGCTTTACAATCAATCCTAACCCGCCCATCCCACCCCAGGGGAGGACATCCATCATACAGTAATCTCGTGCGTGGGAAATTAACGTCTCCTACCCCTAACCCTGTAGGAGACGGGACCTCCATTTATTCGTCCCTATCCGAGAAGACTAGAATATCTAACCATTTCTTGATGTTATAGAAAGGAAGCATATTCTTCTCAATTATTTTAAGACCTTGAGTGTTGGTCCGGCCGGGGCTCGAACCCTCGACCTCCCGCACAACAGTCCAGCGCTCTATCCATTGAGCTAACCGGGAGGCGGTTAGCTTAATGGATAAAATAAAATAGCTTTATAAACATTTTTACCTCTGTTTAAAAAGATAGAACATTTTGATAACCCGGGAGTTTTGGTATTTGTCACGATTGAACGTTCACGATGAGTTACTTTCGTTTACACCCGCTTCAAATGCATCACAAGATAAGATTTTCAGACTCCCTTAATATTAATCAGAACAATCTATCCACCATATTCACACTCTACAGCATACATCAGACAGCATAGCAGAATGAAGGTACCAAAAGACAGGATGCGAGATATGTTGCTCAACTACTCTGCTGAATTACCAAATTGCAAAACCGAGCACCGCGTAACTTTCATGCAAGACGCTTCTCGCCTTGAGCAACTGAAGACCCAGCGTGATATAACACGTTCACAATTGACGTTGATGAAGAAGAGAGCTATTTGCATATACGTAAATTAACTTTAGGCATTGCATTAAGTAATTGTTATTGCAGACGTCAGGCGCCTTATGGAGATATTCCTTCAACGTCACCGTTTTGATGTGTAATTTAAACGACGTTTGTTCTTTTTATGAACCAGTTCCTTGGGATAAAGCTTCAAAGAAGTTTCCGAAGGGATATAATAATAAATCCTTACAATGGAAACTAGCAACAAGACAAAGTGAGACATTTGAGTTGCAAAGAAATTTCCTTGGGTTTGTTGACAATACTCTTGTAAGCATTTTGCTATTCTTTGAACTTCAAGGCAACATGAAGCCCCTAAGAATAAGCAGGCAATAAAATAAAGTTTTTAAACTCGAATAAAACGCCCTCGATTATTTGATTGACCGTTCGGAGAATTGTGTCAGCTTTTCCAAAAACAAAAACTACAACATTTTTATCGTATCGAAGAAAGAAGAAAAAAGAAAAAAACCGACGGAAATTAAAATTAGAGTGTCTTTGAGAGGGATTATGAGCTAAAGCAGGAATTCTTGTACAAATTCAAATGAATTCTGTAGGGGATCTAAAGGGCAACGGCTTACGAATGTTCGTCTCTTATTTTTTTTGTCTATTTCTATCGAAATAATCGATTAAAATGCCCCTGTGCCCTTCTTGGCAGAGACTTCACTCCACGGGGCATAGAACACTTCGATTGTTACCATCGACATCATTTCTAATTATTTTCATTGTTATTTTTAGAATCAGTCAGTCATCGTAAAACATTCTTCTGTCAGAGAAAAAAGACCTAAATTTGCTAACGTTTCGAGTGATATATTTCCTGGCGATATTCACTTTTTCGAAAACATGATACATTTCTGAAACGCATGACAAATATTTCAAAGCAACATTTGCCTAAAATGACGGCTAAACTCTGCAAAATATGCCAAGGTGGCCTCTTAATAATTGATAACAGGAACTTACCTGTTCTATATTGTTAGTGAAGTTCATTGACAAAGCATCTTAGCCACAAAAAACCTTCAAACAAACCTTAATTTTGTGGAGCTATCTGCCAAATAAGTTTTAATTTTGTAAAGAGCAAGGACGTTAGTCATTTTCTTAAAGAAATGCTTGCATGGGACCATTTCTTGGTATTAGACTGCCTCCATTTGCCCTCATCCCCCCTAAATTAGACTTGTGCCCCTGGGTTCCGGAGGGGAAGGGACCTCGTGCAAGTTTTATTCCCTGAATTGCCTTCTCTCGCTTCAAATTTAAATCGAATATCCACTATTGTTTTATTATGTAACCCTTTGAATTCTTAAGACAGCTGAAAGGAAGCAATGCATAAAATAACATTTGTGTTTTTAACATGTTTTTTCGAAGAGTACAAGTAAGATGAATTAAACAATCGACGCTGTTTGGTATATTAATCAATGACAGCCATTTAATAACTCATCATATCATCAAGAAAAACTGGGTCTAGTATACGCAGTCGAGGCTCAACACGAAGCTTTCAAATAAACTTTTCGAGAGATGACTGTGAGACTATAACCACTTTCTTTTCAAACACAATTAACCAAGACTAGTCGGGCACAACTGTAAATATTTCTTGAAGGAACTTATGATGAGAGAAGCAATGTGAATTAAAATAGTTAGACCCGAGGAAAAAGTAAGAATAATGTTTAAAAAAATACTGAGGAAAAGTAGAAAAGAAAAAGTACATTAATTTAATGTAGTCTGGTTTTTCTTTTTGACGTCAAGTTTCGTCAGAAACCGCAACTCGATGCACGTTACCAAATAAGCGAGGATTACAGCTTGATCGAGGCTGAGTTCAAGTGTCTTTTAGCCTTGAACTGTAGGTTTTACATGAAAGATAAAGCTCTGCTCGTGGATATCATTAACAAGACAATGATGGGGATGACAAGAAGACTATGTTAGAGGACTCTGGAATACACGAAATGCAAAATTGAGTAAAATAAACACTTAAATTATTTAGGCCGTTTGACGTCAAGGAAAATATTAACGAACTGATCGAGTCATAATTTCCGTTTCACCTGTTAAATAATTACGTGCTTCCTCCAAACGGTTCTTGAACTAACTTTGTAAACCATTTGGTGGCTTCCAAATTCACATTACCGCATAGTTAACTCCGCTTATAGCCAAGGCCAAGTAAGCCACTATACAGGAACTATTTTTATGTGGTAACATGTTTTATTGTGGTAACATGTTCTGTGGCAGATGCTTCAAACGGTATGGTGAGTATGCAAGAATTCTTTAGCACGTGCTTACGAGTTACGATATTTTTTTTGGAATTGTAGTTTATTATTTTAATATTTTTCTCTCCCTTCAATTTCAACAAACAAAAGTTCTCGATGTGAGTGGATAGACTTTCAGCCGCGTTACCCAAAAGCGCACTGGCCTTTGCCAAGTTTAAGGCTCACAAGTTTTCGTACCTGAACATCACCAACATTGCTTCAGATTATGTTATGAAAGGCAGCGATTGTGGACTGGCTTGTATTAACATACCTTCATGCTTCTCCTTCAATCTGGCTATATTTCAAGATATCATGGGCAAATTGCTTTGTGAATTACTTCCTTCGGACATCTACAACAACTCGGACAGGTTTGTCGCCAGTCAGAGTCACCACTACTTCAGTATCATGGTAAGCTCGAAATCGCAGTATTCTAAACAGCAATTTTCCAAAATGGGGTCGACTTAATTAGATAAAATAAATTTTCTTAGCACAACTTTTTTAAGACACCTGCTATCGACGGGAAGCACTTTTCCTACCCGTTGGCAAGATTAAAGAGGCCATGACTTCATCAACAAACTTGAAACACTGTAGTAATGGAAACCTCTCTAACCATGAACCTGAAATACTTTTCAGTCCCGCTCGAGTAACATAGAATAAATTGATGCACAATATTTGTTACAAAGGCAATTTTTCCAATTTTTGAGAAGGCCCTTGGGTTGGAAGAAAAAGATAAAGAGAAAAAGCTAAAAAAATCGTTCTTGGTTATTTTGATGTCAGTACTAAAAAAGCAGTATTACTCAATTTGAACTGTTCTCCTCTCAGCAACTTTTTATTAATCGTTTTTCTTCTTTTAAGTGCTGGGGCTGTCATGCAAGTTGTATGAGTAAAAAACATGTGTTACGCGACTACTTTTGTTCACCCACTCTGTTTTGTTTATCCATTCTCACTCCATGCTATGTAAGGGAGGCTTTGACTAAACTGAAGTTTTGTCCTTTACCTGTTTAGTCCCCATGCCTCAGTTGGCCCTGTAAGAACGGTGGAACCTGCGTTGTACAGTACGAGAAGAACAGCTAAGTGTGCGTTTGTGGAAAAGGATACACTGGGAAACATTGCGAAATGGGAAAGAGATCGTAAAGTTTATCAGCTAAGAACTTTTTTTTCCACCTGACGGGAGCTTTGTTAACATCGTGCATACCGCTATGTTTCTCATCTCCTAATTATGGCTATCAAACAAAAAAAAATTTAAAGGAAATCTGAAGAGTTCGTCAGAAAGGCTTGATGAAAGAGTCACAAAGCACTGAGAATTAATTTTTCTTCTTTTACCCCCACTGGACTAAACCATCGGATCCATATTTGTTGACGATTTATCCCTTAGTCCCCGATTTTGGCCGCAGGTGCTACTTGATATTATTCTAACGTTGAATTAAAGTAAAGAGGCTTTTTGAAAGGACTGTTTTGACAGGAAGGTTTTGCAAATTGACCAAGTGCATGATGTGTAATTTATTAGTGATGTAAGATAGTTCTTGAAGCACCTATCTGATTATTGCCTAACAGTTTAACAAAGCAAATGCAATGCACAAACTAATTTGTCGATATCGTTTTAGTTAGAGATGGCCCAGTTACTCAATACATAATTCAATGTAAAAATAAAGAAGAAACTCCTAAGAAGTCATGATGAATGTAGTCTGCAGTGCATGCGTCTTATTAAGGCGAATTAAGGTTAGAAGTTCGTGATCCTTTATTCGAACGCAATGTTCGATTTGGAGTCAGAGTAGACGGTGGGGGCAGGGGATGGGGAAAGGGCCCCTCTCCTTATTTAAGACTATCACTCACTCCCTTGGTACAAAGTAATTTCTCTCCCCAGCCTTCCGCTGCCATTAAAATCTAAGATGGAGGCCATTTTTCGCTAAAACATACTGAGCACTCGTTGGCCTAAATTACGCCTGCTCTGCAGGTTGTGATCAATAAGATTTTATATTTCGGCGACATTTGTGACACCCTCTGACTAATTTTATTTTGGTTTTTTCTCTTTGATCTTGTGTAGAAGTTAAAAAAATTTATGTCTTTCTCTTTCCATATATTTAGACATCGATGAATGTGCCGAGGGCTCACACTCTTGCGACATCAGTGCTCATTGCGCTAATACTGTGGGATCCTATGGATGCAACTGTAAGCCAACATATTATGAAAATGGGAAAACTGCAAACAAATTTTTGGTTTGATTTATGCTCTTTAAATAGTAAATACACTTAGCTACAAATTATTTGTGGACCAATAATCGCAGGTGATGATAATTGACGTACTTTTTCCTACTAATCTTTAAGCAGTGTATGGACAGCTTCTAAAATGCCACGGTTCAGAATTTTAGTCTCACATCGTTTATGACGAAAGTGCCGCTTTCGAACGTTTTCAAGTGGTCTTAAAATCTTTGAATATATTTCCGAGATATTCATCTAGAAACTTCAATTCTGCTTAAATTAAAATGATCTTTCAATGTCCTTATCTAACGAGACCCTAGACACCAAATATTTCGATAGCAAGAGCATAGCAACGATTTCCAACCACAAATAATTTCTGTTTAACTTCTCATTTTCTGGGTTGAAAAAGTAAAAGAACTGCATGTAACTATTTGGGAAATGCTGCAAATTTATCTACTAGGTAAAATATTTGTCAGTTTTAGCTTTCACCCATCATAGTTATTGTTTTGATTTCACAACAGCTCTGGCTGCTTCTAGTATTCTCAGCGGCCTTGACGGTGACCAATACCTAGGAGTGCTGGTATCATATCTGAGTCCAGTTCTCATGGATCCGGGCCGCAGTGTATTTGTAAAATGCTGGCACGCCAAGACAGACGGATGGGCTGCAGCGACATTTCACAATAACTGTGATGGAAAAGGACCCACAGTGACAGTTATCCGGGTCAACTCTTCCATATTTGGAGGATATACGAACGTGTCTTGGCATAGTAAGTATTCAAGCTGGTTCATGAAGAAGACCACAAGTTTGTTCTTTCCAAAGTGACAACTGCCAAGGGTGGATTAGATCTTATTTAAGTCACTGAGGGGAAACAACGTCACCAAGTTAAACGTTTTCATGCGGTTTGCGTTAATTTGAAATTCACAAATATCAACGTTGCTATTCGTCCAGTCTTCAAGCGCGTCATTTAAATTAACATTGACGTCATTGTTGGTGAAAAAAAAAGAAAAAAAAGACTACGTGGACAGCTGTCAGCATTTTGAACCTCGCCTTCTTCACCGTACTAACCTTGTCTCAGTGTCAAAGAAAAAAATCTCGATTACAACAAGTATATCGTGCTTTCCGAGATGAACAGACCCAACTTCGAAGTAGTCTCCAATAAATATTTAATAAATACTGCAGTTAACAGTGCATTTATGAAGGATTTTCCAAGACCGTACATGTCTAATGAGAAAATCGCAAAACATTAACTTATAATGCCATTTGCTATGCCACACCCACTACTTTAAACTTCAATCCTTTACGGAATGAGGTCAACTCATTTGTGAAAATCATTCGATTTCCAGGGGAAAAAGTTGGTTTTTGAGCGTTTTCCATATTGCCGGTAATAACGGGACGGGGGGGTGGGGAGGGGGGGGGGGGAAGAAGATTTCTCAGCCAGCTAAAACAAGTTCAGCCAGCATTAAAGAAATTTGGTGATCGTGAGAGAGCCAAGTACAGTTTCGCTTTTTATCTCCGTTCCCTTTCCTCGTTCCTCTTTGCTTGATCCTTGCCAAGGATCGTGCCTAAGTTTTTTTTTCGGCCAATTCATCGTACCATCTATTTTTCACCAACAGGCGATAATCCATGCCGTCACTCTCCAACCAGCAAAGCTTTCATCTTCTCACTAAACAACATCAATGGATATGCTCCCGTCAAACTCGCTAAATACAGCAATACTCCCAGTGCTATGTATGGCTGTTCCGATTCTGGACCAACGTTTGGTGATAGTACTTCCCTGCACGACATCTATATATCTAGTGACGCCGTAAACAACCAAAATTCGTACACCCACTGTGGACACACGCACACCGTTCCACCAGAATATTCCCGCCATAGCAACTGCCCATTTTTTGCCGGTAGCTATCAGTTTTCTCCTACTGACATCGAAGTCTTCTATGAAAAGTTATCCTGATGAAAATTCTGTTTCTATAACCGTCCTAAGGAGATCCATCTGCAGATAACTAGGTAAACTGATGTAATCGCTTTCCTGTGCACTCGATCATAAACAGTTCTTTTCTAGAACTGCGATCTGCTTCTGAAATCGTTTTTAAGATAACGTTTCAAATAATAACAGTGAATCTGCATTTCCACGGTATACAATATGAATGCATCACATGATGTGCTTGAAATCAATTTCATTCGTTTTTAATCGCTTTTATGTGCTGTTCATGTCAAAGAAAGGTAAAGACCACAATAAAAAAACAAGTAAGAAGCGTCGTTTGATCACATAATTTAATGTTCAACTAATAACATTAATCTCTGCCTGAACCTTGATAAAAAATGAAGGGTTTATTCTGAGAATATTTAATCACATTTCTTATTCATTCGCATTAGTGCTGATTTTGAAGGGCTAAGTCCTCCTGTAAGCGTTTCCTTGTGAATGACCTTTATCGTTTTACAAAAAGAAAGATTCTCAATATTCATCATCCTGACTTTAATTTCAACAATATTCATTAAGCTCATATAAGCGAGGCTCGGTGGGTGAAAAGAACCCAGCCGAGTTTTGAGCCCAAATTGTATCCCCATCCAAATTTTACCAGAATTTCCATTTCATTACCATACCATAAGTCGTTTCCAAATTATTTAATCTTAAGAAAATAAATGACACTTTCAAAATACAAGTTTCGAAAGTTGTTATGTCATCTTCAGTTAAAATAGTTACAAAGGCGAAATTGAGTTTAGAGTGTGTACCTAATACCCATGGAACAAAACAACAATAGGACCATAAGAATTTACGCAATTAGAAGAAAAGTTTTAGGTTGACATGATACAGTCTACAGTCTAAAAGTTTAATTGAAGATGACAGAAGAATTGTCGAACCATTTCTTTTAAAAAAGGACATTTATTTTCCACAATTCGTTACATATCAGCTCCTATGGGGAGAATATTAGTGGTTTTCTTACATGACTTGTTCATCTTGATGATGATGATAGAAGGTTTATTAAAAGTATTCAAAAATGGCACCTAAGTGGTGAAATACATGTGAATTTACAAATATGCTTTAAATATTTAAAAAATACGAAAATCTTACATTTGACTTTAAAATTAAGAGTCTAAAGGGACTGGGAATTACAAGAATCGGCAGTTACATACCAGTGAAAAACGCTTAGGTTTGCTTGACTACAAGAACTGGGCGTTAGACGCCATTGTTGGAAAGAAAGATTTTTTAAATCTTTCGGTCCGGCATTTAAAGAGTGATACATGGTTTTTGTTGCGCAACTCATAAACGTGGCAATCGGCGCGCTTTGGTGGAATAAGGTGGTACAGCCGTGACCCAGGCACACAGATACCGCCCCAAACTTTCTTGCAGAGTTCGTCTCTTCTCACATTTAGGCGAGTGGAGTTTGCAGCCACAATGGCGTCTTTGTAGCTCAGCGCCGGAAATAATATACGCAGAGCTCTTTTCTGAACTCTTTCGATCATGTCCTTGAGGTAAATTGGTAGGCTAGTAGACCAAGTGACGCAAGCGTATTCGAGGACCGATCGTACCAAGGCATAAAATATGTTAATAAGGTCTTCGGGTGGAATTCCGGACCGCTTGAGCACTCTTAAGATGTAAAGACGTTTTGAGGCTTTGGAGACAATCTCACGCACGTGCTCATTCGCACGTGCTCTTGTTCTTTTTATTTATTAAAAAATTTCCAGCTATTCATAACTGCAGCTAATCATAACTGTAGAATAAAAATGATAAGAGAACGACCGCGATTGTTATAGCGTCGATCAGCGACAGAAAATTGTAGGGCTCTTCAGGAAAAATCGCGACAATAAGAGTCAGCCTCAAATCTTCTGTCAGAGCTTATAGTTACAGGAAATCTTTATTTGAAAACAACGTTTATTTTCCGTTTATTTTAGCTTAGCTACCTTCCATTTTAGCGTTTACACATGCCTCCAAAAAACTCTTAATAGACTGCAGGTTTGCCTTACACATTTTAACACAAGGAAATGGCTATTTCCGAATTCTCATTATATCTAGGGGCCAACTTTTCTTGTCAAATTAAGCAATGTTTATTTAACTACAGTTTCCAAGAAAAAAGTTTATCACATCAAAACGAGCGTGAGTTATCTACAAAACTTTATTTAGCGCGCCAAAGTGTGGTAGCTAATTAAAACATGACACCAATACTGACTCCTTACGTTTTTTCCAGTTGTCTTATTTGTGCAGCCAGATTTGATACCCGATTAATTCGCACTCAGAACACAACGTCCCGTTCGGATTGTCGCGCCTCAGTTGGTTTATGATCAGATCAAAATGGTCAAAATCTCAACACTTCTCAAATGATCCAGCAGCCTCAGTTTGCATGCCTTCGCTCTCCTACAGTAGACTTGTGTAGGTGTGGGTTCAGGGGTAGGTATCTAGCACTATTTTTTCGCGCAGATACCTGTTCCCCTACCATTACCCTGCAACCCTAGAAGCCACTACTAACTGGATTTTTACAATAATTATATGATCCGTCGGTCTTGCAATAATCATATGATCCGTCGGCCCTGCTCTTTCAATCGTGACGTACGAGTGGCCGGACGGATGAGGAAAACACGTGCGGCAATATTTACTAACTTTTAATAACACTCATAATGATATGCGAAGTTGAAATATATTTAATAATGGATATTTCATGACTAGTTGAGCAGCCTCACGTGCAGCTACGTAATTACCGATGATAGAGTCTGGTTTGGCCTTGAAAATTATTTATTCTAGTTTTCTAAAAATGCGAAAAAACGACAAAAAAAAAATACGTGTGATGCACGATCCTTCGCAGTAGATAGCGCTATTTATGCAATAGCGAAAATCAGACCTGTACGGGATTCGAACCACTGACCTCTGCGATACTAGTGCAGCGCTCTGCACTAGAGCGCTGCACTAGTATCGCAGAGGTCAGTGGTTCGAATCCTGTACAGGTCTGATTTTCGCTATTGCATAAATAGCGCTATCTACTGCGAAGGATCGTGCATCATACGTATTTAATACTGCAGTTCAAAATATATGAACTTCATATATTCATTGCATCTGATTTATCATCACGGGTTTATTACGAATCAACTTAACGGCCTGTTCCCAGTTGGCTCGTTAGCTCAATCGGTAGAGCGCTGCACTAGTATCGCAGAGGTCAGTGGTTCGAATCCCGTACAGGCCTGATTTTTTTCAGGTCTGATTTTCGCTATTGCATAAATGGCGCTATCTACTGCGAAGGATCTTGCATCATACGTATTTAATACCGCAGTTCAAAATATATGAACTTCATATATTCATTGTACCAAAAAAAATAAAATAAATAGAAACGTCTTCAAATAATATCCAGACACCTTGACCTCACGCTCGGTCAATAACGCATACTTATTTCACCTTTTCTTGGTATTGGGCTGCCTTAGTTTCCCTTCACCCTCCTAAACTAGACTTGTGCAGTTGACGTTCCGGAGGGGAAGGGACCCAGCACAAGCTTACTTTCTGAGTGTTTCTTATCGCTCCAAATTTATATCGAATTTCCATTCTCTTGCCATGTAACCCTTCAAAGTTTTTAAAAGGTGGAAAGGAGACAATGAATAGAATAACGTTTATGCTTGCAGGGTTTTTTGTATGTCAGAGGAGAAGAGCAAGATAAACCAAGCAATTGACACTGTTTAGTGTATCAATCAAAGGCACCCATTCAATGCATTGGCACATGACCGGGAGAAACCGGGTCTAGTACGCGTGGTCGAGGCTCAAGTTAAGGTTTTCAAATAAACTTTGCGTACGAGGAATGTAAGACGATAATCACTTTACCCAGACTTGTCGAACACAACTAAAAATATTTCTGGAAGGAACTCATCATTAGAGAAGAAAAGAGAATTAGAATAAATTAAACCCGGGAAAAAATAAGATAAAAGTTAAAAAATTACTGCGGAAAACTCAAAACAAGGAAAAATTTAATTCATTCTTAGGTTTGTTAAAAATCACAACTCGATGCACGTGACCAAACAAGTGAAGATTGTAGGTTGAGTGCACGTGTCTTTTAACCTTGAACTGTCGGTTTTTATCAGAAAAGATAACGCTTTACTTTTGAATACCATTATGAAGAGTATGAGAGACGGTGACAAGAAGAGTATGTTAGAAAACTCCAAATGACATTAAAAGCAAATTTGAACAACTTAAACAGTTGAATTATTTAGGTCGTTTGACGTCAGGGAAGATATTAACAAGCTGATCAAATTGTAATTTCCGTTTCACCTGTTAAATAAATACGTGCTCTCTTCAAACTTGAACTAACTTTTTCAACTATTTGGTGGTTTCCAGATTTGCATTTCCGCATGGTGAACTCCGCCTATAACTAAGTCCAAGTATACAGCTACACAGGAACTACTTTTATTATGTATTTGTGATAACGTTTTCAATGGCGAATGGTTCAAAAGGTATGTAAAGTATGCAAGAATATTACTTCTTCAACAAGTGCTTACAAGTTGCAATATTCTTTTTTTATTGTAGTTTGTCATTTTAGCTGTCTCTTTTTCTTCCCTCAAGTTCAATAAAAAAAAGTCATTGATGTGCGTGGAAAAACTCTTAGCCGCGGTACCGAGATAGGACTTGCCTATGCCAAGTTCAATGCTCACAAGTTTTCCTATCTAAATATCACCCGCATTGGCTCAGATTATGTTATGGATGGCAATGAGTGTGGATTGGCTTGTGTCAACATACCTTCCTGCTTCTCTCAACCTGGCTGCATTTCATGATATTGTTGACACATTGCTGTGTGAATTACTTCTATCGGACATGTACAACATCTCGGACAAGTTTGTCGCAAGTCAGAGTCACCACCACTTTGGCATCGCAGTAAGCTCCAAACCGCCGTCATCTTAACAGCAATTTACGAAAATGAGGTTGAATTTAGATAAGCAGTTCTCTATGCGCAACTATTTAGGACGCCTGCTATCGACGGAAGCACTTTTCCTGCCCCTTGTCAATATTACAGAGTCCATGACTTGAAACGACTAAACTTGGACCACTGTAAGAGTTGAAACTTTTCTGACCATAAGCCTCAAGCACTTTTCAAATTGTGCTCGAGTAACGTTAAATAAATTGATGGACGAGTAGCGTAAAATAAAGTGATGCACTACCTTCGTATCAAGAAAATGTTTTGGGAGCCCTTAGGTTCTGAAAAAAAAAAAACAAAAAAAAAAAAACAGACAAACAGCGCCATACAAGCTTCAAGAGTAAACAAACGTGCGTGTTTCTCGATTACCTTTGTATATACACTTCTGTTAATCTCCTCTCGGCCCCATTCTATGCATGTGGGGCTTTTACTGCATTGAAGCTTTTTCTTTTACCTGTTTAGTCTCCGTGCATCAGTTGGCCGTGTCAGAACGATGGAACGTGCGTTGCACGATACGAGAAAGACAGTTATCTGTGTGTTTTTGGAAAAGAATACACCGGGAAACGTTACGAAAAGGGTAAGAAATCGTAAACTTTATCAGATGAGAATGGAACTTTGCTAAAATTGTGCATACCACTATGTTCTTCGTCCTCCTACTAGGGTTGTCAAACAATTAAACTGAAGGAAATTTGAAAGTTTGTCAGCAAGTGCATGATGTAAGAGTTATAACCCACTGACATTTCAGCTCTTCCTTTCTACCCCAACTAGACTAAAATATTAGTTTCATATTTTTGGACAATTTATCCCTTAGTCCATGATTTCTCGCGTATTTTTCCCGCTGGTGGTACTTGACATAAGTTTGAACGTTATATTAAGTTCTCTTACACGTAGGGCGTACGCTCCTAAAACAGCCAAAAGTTGTCCATTTTCCCACGAATTTTACTAACATACAATCTCTTGCAAATAAGCGGCAATTAGATACGCCAAACAAATCTAGCCCGGCATGGAGGAAGAATAAAGCCGCTCGTATTTGCAAACCACTTACACCGAAATCAAGAAAATGCTTAAATATGAGCGAGAATATCGATCCAGCTTCATCGAAGAGAAGCATACCGAAGTGTTGATAGCTTTCCAAAAGCGACTCGGAATGCAGATGCTTTCATCCCTTTCTTAGTCGTAGCTCTGTATATACAAGAAACAAAGCTTTAATCGTACAGATAAGAATTTTTATATTCTTGTAGAGGTCGAAAAATTATAGTAAGCATTCATAATTAGTCACAGTAAGGTCCAAAAGTAATCAATAAGCTTGATATTTGCCTCTCTCCTGTCCATATTTATACGGTATGAGACTCGTCAACGATGATCGCTTCGATGGCGTCTTTGAGCTGAGAGTTCTTTCTGAGGTGACTCAAAAACCTCGAGGACAAAGCTTCCTCAGCCAAACCAAAGATCAAGTCAAACTTAGCAAGTTCTTCTACTGGGAAGCCGTCCGAAAGACTTGTTGCTTTTAAGCCAATTTCTTGGGCCTCGACAACCTGGTCGTCAACGATGCTTTTCAGAGGGCAAACGACAACCCTGCAACAGTGTTTCTTCGTGAGAAGCTGCTTGACTCCCACACCAAATCTAAAAATAATGCTTTTACCGAAGCCTGTCGGTAAAACCGCCAACACATCTTTATTTCTGGCAAGTTGAGGTATGGCATCTTGCTGTTCTTGTTGTAAAACAAAGTTTTCTAAGACATCAAAAGTAGCTGAAGAATCGTTCAACGCAAGATCTATCTCTTCTTCGCTAAACGCCATGTTGGATGTGATACATAACAAACTGACGTCACATTCTGCTGTCAATAAAAAATACTGGACCAATCAAAATCGTCCGTTCGTGAGCGAACGGGTTATTCAAATTTTCAAGTACTGCTGGCAGGCGTTCCTTTCCCTAGCCCAGGTTCGCTGTTCTCAGACAGTGTTCATATTCAATAGTGCTTTTCGATTTTAGAATGTCTATGTACCTCTATACAGTGTGTTGTGTTGGTCACGGTGGCTGCAAATGTAAACGATATGGTTTACTTCACAAAAATCACATCCTGACGTTCACCCAAGAGGGGCTTTAAGTTTTTCTATTTTTTCTTCTTTTGAAATGAGTATCGAGATTTATCGTGAAATAAATTAAAACTATTTTTTTAAAGTTTTTTTCTTCTTCTGAGACTTAAGAAGAATTGCAAAAGTCTCTGCCTTGAAAGAGATTTGTTCCATTTTGTAAATCTTACTATGTCCTTAACACGTCCCCTTCTGTATCTCGTAAGTTATGCGATGATTTGGGTGCAGCTTTTCAGCCACTTTGCAGAGGTCACCAAACTTTTGACATGGTGCTGGTTTGAATTATAAATTATTACAAATAATTGATGGGTGATTTTTCAGCTCTCCACCTGTCAAACCGTGGAAAGATGCAAATTTTTGGAAGAATTAACGCCTCTAAACAAGAATTTTTAGTGTCAAGACGAACAATTTAGCATCCAAGATCTAGGATCTAGATCAGAGAAAAACATTAGTGGGCAGCTTCTATGAAAGTCCTAGAGTTTTTTCAAGTTCATTATGTCAGTTTAGAGTACAAATAATGATATTATAAAATGAACTCGGTTGTCTTTCGAGATAATTGCGTTCCTTTTAGAATTTCAGTCTCTCGATACCTCAAGGACATTTCCTTGGTTTATCGAAACTTATTCCTTGTAAATAAATTGAAGTGATGAATCGTTCAAGTTTCTTTAATAAAGAGCTATCTCTAAATTTAGATCAAGGTGAATGCGATGAAAGTTCACGCGACGAAAAACGTCCATTGACAGTTGGACCGTTTTTACAATTTTATATATTTGCTTCTGATGCTTGTCGACTATCACTATCTAAACGACAGTTTAAGGAGTACTGACTTTCGGGCGAGATATTTGAGATTTTCTAATTATTTCTTTTGTATAAATAGGCTGAGCGAAAATGGACGAATAGCTCGCTAATTCACTGTCGCACTGTCTCACGCAATGATGGTACAATTTTTTTTCTGCGTAAAGGCATTCCAACAAGCTGTAATGATCTTTTCATTTATAATTTGCTTCAGACTCTCAACAAATTCTTGTCACTGCCCGCCGCGACTAGCCTGTGCTACTTGCGGGCAGTGTCAATTATGTAAGGTTTCTCTTTTTCTTTATTTTTCTTGAGTAATTTTTAATCATTGTAACCCCCCATCCTAATGCGAAATAAATTGTTGTTTTTGTTGTTGTAGTTGCTGTTACAAAGGGAGTGCAACATGAAACTATGTCGAAGTTATAGCCTAACCTTTATGATCATTATATCCCGAGCGCGTACTTGAAAACAGCTTGCGTGAGGCATATCACACCTGTCTTTAAAGATCTACTTATCTCTATAATAGCTTTATAAACATTTTTACCTCTGTATAAAAAGATAGAACATTTTGATAACCCGGGAGTTTTGGTATTTGTTACGAATGAACGTTCACGATGAGTTACTTTCGTTTACACCCGCTTCAAATGCATTACAAGATAAGATTTTCAGACTCCCTTAATATTAATCAAAACAATCTACCCGCCATCTTCACACTCTACAGCATACATCAGACAGCATAGCAGAATGAGGGTACCAAAAGACAGGATGCGAGATATGTTGCTAAAATACTCTGCCAAATTACCAAATTGCAAAATCGTGCACCGCGTAACTTCCATGCAAGACGCTTCTCGCCTTGAGCAACTGAAGACCCAGCGTGATATAACACGTTCACAATTGACGTTGATGAAGAAGAGAGCTATTTGCATATACGTAAATTCACTTTAGGCATTGCATTAAGTAATTGTTTTTGCAGGCGTCAGGCGCCTTATGGAGATATTCCTTCAAAGTCACCGTTTTGATGTGTAATTTAAACTACGTTTGTTCTTTTTATGAACCAGTTCCTTGGGATAAAGCTTCAAAGAAGTTTCCGAAGGGATATAATAATAAATTCTTACAATGGATACTAGCAACAAGACAAAGTGAGACATTTGAGTTGCAAAGAGATTTCCTTGGGTTTGTTGACAATACGCTTGTAAGCATTTTGCTATTCTTTGAACTTCAAGGCAACATGAAGCCCCTAAGAATAAGCAGGCAATAAAATAAAGTTTTTAAACTCGAATAAAACGCCCTCGAGTGTTTGATTGACGGTTCGGAGAATTGTGTCAGCTTTTCCAAAAACAAAAACTACGACATTTTTATCGTGTCGAAGAAAGAAGAAAAAAGAAAAAACCGACGGAAATTAGAATTAGAGTGTATTTGAGAGGGATGATGAGCGAAAGCAGGAATTCTTGTACAAATTCAAATGAATTCTGTAGGGGATCTAAAGGTAGGGGATCTAAAGGTAGGGGATCTAAAGGGCAACGGCTTACGAGTGTTCGTTTCTTATTTTTTTTTGTCTATTTCTATCGAAATAATCGATGAAAATGCCCCTGTGCCCTGCTTGGCAGAGACTTCACACCACGGGACATTGAACACTTCGATTGTTACCATCGACATCATTTCTAATTATTTTCATTGTTATTTTTAGAATCAGTCAGTTATCGTAAAACATTCTTCTGTCAGGCAAACAAGACCTAAATTTGCTAACGTTTCGCTTAATATATTTCCTGGCAATATTCACTTTTACGAAAACATGATACATTTCTGAAACGCATCACAAATATTTCAAAGCAACATTTGCCTAAAATGACGGATAAACTGCAAAATATGCCAAGGTGGCCTCTTAATAATTGATGACAGGAACTTACCTGTTCTATATTGTTAGTGAAGTTCATTGACAAAGCATCTTAGCCGCAAAAAAACCTTCAAACAAACCTTAATTTTGTGGAGCTATCCGCCAAATAAGTTTTAATTTTGTAAAGAGCAAGGACGTTAGTCATTTTTTTTTAGAAATGCTTGTATAGGACCATTTCTTGGTATTAGGCTGTCTCAATTTGCCCTCATCCCCCCTAAATTAGACTTGTGCCCTTGGGCTCCGGAAGGGAAGGGACCTCATGCAAGTTTTATTCCCTGAATTGCCTTCTCTCGCTTCAAATTTAAATCGAATATCCACTATTGTTTTATTATGTAACCCTTTGAATTCTTAAGACAGCTGAAAGGAAGCAATGGATAAAATAACATTTGTGTTTTTAACATGTTTTTTTCGAAGAATACAGGTAAGATGAATTAAACAATCGACGCTGTTTGGTATATTAATCAATGACAGCCATTCAATGAATCATCATATCATCAGGAAAAACTGGGTCTAGTGCACGCAGTCGAGGCTCAACACGAAGCTTTCAAATAAACTTTTCGAGAGATGACTGTGAGATGATAACCACTGTCTTTTGAAACACAATTAACCAAGACTAGTCGGGCACAACTGTAAATATTTCTTGAAGGAACTTATGATGATAGAAGCAATGTGAATTAAAATAGTTAGACCCGAGGAAAAAGTAAGAATAATGTTTAAAAAAATACTGAGGAAAAGTAGAAAAGAAAAAGTACATTAATTCAATGTAGTCTTGTTTTTCTTTTTGACGTCAAGTTTCGTCAGAAACCGCAACTCGATGCACGTGACCAAATAAGCGAGGATTACAGCTTGTTCGAGGCTGAGTTCTCGTGTCTTTGATCCTTGAACTGCCGGTTTTACATGAAAGATAAAGCTCTGCTCTTGGATATCATTAAGAAGGCAATTATGGGGGTGGCAAGAAGACTATGTTAGAGGACTCTGGAATACACGAAATGCAAATTTGAATAAAAGAAACGCTTAAATTGTTTAGACCGTTTGACGTCAAGGAAAATATTAACGAACTGATCGAGTCATAATTTCCGTTCCACCTGTTAAATAATTACGTGCTTCCTTCAAACGGTTCTTGAGCTAACTTTGTAAACCATTTGGTGGCTTCCAAATTCACATTACCGCTTAGTTAACTCCGCTTATAGCCAAGGGCAAGTATGCAGCTATGCAGGAACTATTTTTATGTGGTAACATGTTTTATTGTGGTAACATGTTATGTGGCAGATGCTTCAAACAGTATGTTGAGTATGCAAGAATTCTTTAGCAAGTGCTTACGAGTTACGATATTTTTTTCGGAATTGTAGTTTATTATTTTAATATTTTTTCTCTCTTCAATTTCAACAAACAAAAGTTCTCGATGTGAGTGGAAAGACTTTCAGCCGCGGTACCAAAAGCGCACTGGCCTTTGCCAACTTTAAGGCTCACAAGTTTTCGTACCTGAACATCACCAACATTGCTTCAGATTATGTTATGAAAGGCAGCGATTGTGGACTGGCTTGTATTAACATACCTTCATGCTTCTCCTTCAATCTGGCTATATTTCAAGATATCATGGGAAAATTGCTTTGTGAATTACTTCCATCGGACATGTACAACAACTCGGACAGGTTTGTCTCCAGTCAGAGTCACCACTACTTCAGTATCATGGTAAGCTCGAAATCGCAGTATTCTATACAGCAATTTTCCAAAATGGGGTCGACTTAATTAGATAAAATAAATTTTCTTAGCACAACTTTTTTAAAACACCTGCTATCGACGGGAAGCACTTTTCCTACCCGTTGGCAAGATTAAAGAGGCCATGACTTCATCAACAAACTTGAAACACTGTAGTAATGGAAACCTCTCTAACCATGAACCTGAAATACTTTTCAATCCCGCTCGAGTAACATAGAATAAATTGATGCACAATATTTGTTACAAAGGCAATTTTTCCAATTTTTGAGAAGGCCCTTGGGTTGGAAGAAAAAGATAAAGAGAAAAAGCTAAAAAAATCGTTCTTGGTTATTTTGATGTCAGTACTAAAAAAGCAGTATTACTCAATTTGAACTGTTCTCCTCTCAGCAACTTTTTATTAATCGTTTTTCTTCTTTTAAGTGCTGGGGCTGTCATGCAAGTTGTATGAGTAAAAAACATGTGTTACTCGACTACTTTTGTTCACCCACTCTGGTTTGTTTATCCATTCTCACTCCATGCTATGTATGGGAGGCTTTGACTAAACTGAAGTTTTGTCCTTTACCTGTTTAGTCCCCATGCCTCAGTTGGCCCTGTAAGAACGGTGGAACCTGCGTTGTACAGTACGAGAAGAACAGCTATGTGTGCGTTTGTGGAAAAGGATACACTGGGAAACATTGCGAAATGGGTAAGAGATCGTAAAGTTTATCAGCTAAGAACTTTTTTTTCCACCTGACGGGAGCTTTGTTAACATCGTGCATACCGCTATGTTTCTCATCTCCTAATTATGGCTATGAAACAAAAAAAAATTTAACGGAAATCTGAAGAGTTCGTCAGAAAGGCTTGATGAAAGAGTCACAAAGCACTGAGAATTAATTTTTCTTCTTTTACCCCCACTGGACTAAACCATCGGATCCATATTTGTTGACGATTTATCCCTTAGTCCCCGATTTTGGCCGCAGGTGCTACTTGATATTATTCTAACGTTGAATTATAGTAAAGAGGCTTTTTGAAAGGACTGTTTTGACAGGAAGGTTTTGCAAATTGACCAAGTGCATGATGTGTAATTTATTAGTGATGTAAGATAGTTCTTGAAGCACCTATCTGATTATTGCCTAACAGTTTAACAAAGCAAATGCAATGCACAAACTAATTTGTCGATATCGTTTTAGTTAGAGATGGCCCAGTTACTCAATACATAATTCAATGTAAAAATAAAGAAGAAACTCCTAAGAAGTCATGATGAATGTAGTCTGCAGTGCATGCGTCTTATTAAGGCGAATTAAGGTTAGAAGCTCGTGATCCTTTATTCGAACGCAATGTTCGATTTGGAGTCAGAGTGGACGGTGGGAGCAGGGGATGGGGAAAGGGCCCCTCTCCTTATTTAAGACTATCACTCACTCCCTTGGTACAAAGTAATTTCTCTCCCCAGCCTTCCGCTGTCATTAAAATCTAAGATGGAGGCCATTTTTCGCTAAAACATACTGAGCACTCGTTGGCCTAAATTACGCCTGCTCTGCAGGTTGTGATCAATAAGATTTTGTATTTCGGCGACATTTGTGACACCCTCTGACTAATTTTATTTTGATTTTTTCTCTTTGATCTTGTGTAGAAGTTAAAAAAATTTATGTCTTTCTCTTTCCATATATTTAGACATCGATGAATGTGCCGAGGGCTCACACTCTTGCGACAGCAGTGCTCATTGTGCTAATACTGTGGGATCCTACAGATGCAACTGTAAGCCAACATATTATGGAAATGGGAAAAATGCAAACAAATTTTTGGTTTCATTAATGCTCTTTGAATAGTAAATACACGTAGCTAAAAATTATTTGCGGATCAATAATCGCAGGTGATGATATTTCACGTACTTTTTCCTACTAATCTTTCAGCAGTGTATGGACAGCCTCTAAAATGCCACGGTTCAGAATTTTAGTCTCACATCGTTTATGACGAAAGTGCCGCTTTCGAACGTTTTCAAGTGGTCTTAAAATCTTTGAATATATTTCCGAAATATTCATCTAGAAACTTCAATTCTGCTTAAATTAAAATGATCTTTCAATGTCCTGATCTAACGAGACCCTAGACACCAAATACTTCGATAGCAAGAGCATAGCAACGATTTCCAACCACAAATAATTTCTGTTCAACTTCTCATTTTCTGGGTTGAAAAGGTAAAAGAACTGCATGTAACTATTTGGGAAATTCTGCAAATTTATCTCCTAGGTAAAATATTTGTCAGTTTTAGCTTTCACCCATCATAGTTATTGTTTTGATTTCACAACAGCTCTGGCTGCTTCTAGTATTCTCAGCGGCCTTGACGGTGACCAATACCTAGGAGTGCTGGTATCATATCTGAGTCCAGTTCTCATGGATCCGGGCCGCAGTGTATTTGTAAAATGCTGGCACGCCAAGACAGACGGATGGGCTGCAGCGACATTTCACAATAACTGTGATGGAAAAGGACCCACAGTGACAGTTATCCGGGTCAACTCTTCCATATTTGGAGGATATACGAACGTGTCTTGGTATAGTAAGTATTCACACTGGTTCATGAAGAAGACCACAAGTTTGTTCTTTCCAAAGTGACAACTGCCAAGGGTGGATTAGATCTTATTTAAGTCACTGAGGGGATACAATGTGACCAAGTTAAACGTTTACATGCGGTTTGCATTAATTTGAAATTCACAAATATCAGCGTTGCTATTCGTCCAATCTTCAAACGCGTCATTTAAATTAACAGTGATGTCATTGTTGGTGAAAAAGAGGTAAGGACTACGTAGACAGCTGTCGACATTTCGAACCTCGCCTTCTTCAATGTACTAACCTTGTCTCAGTGTCAAAGAAAAAATCTCGATTACAACATGTATATCATGCTTTCCGAGATGAACAGACCCAACTTCGAAGTAGTCTCCAATAAATATTTAATAAATACTGAAGTTAAGAGTGCATTTATGAAGGACTTTCCAAGACCGTACATGTCTAATGAGAAAATCGCCTATGCCACACCCACTACTTTAAACTTCAATCCTTTACGGAATGAGGTCAACTCATTTGTGAAAATCATTCGATTTCCAGGGGAAAAAGTTGGTTTTTGAGCGTTTTCCATATTTCCGGTAATAACGGGACGGGGGGGTGGGGAGGGGGGGGAAGAAGATTTCTCAGCCAGCTAAAACAGGTTCAGCCAGCATTAAAGAAATTTGGTGATCGTGAGAGAGCCAAGTACAGTTTCGCTTTTTATCTCCGTTCCCTTTCCTCATTCCTCTTTGCTTGATCCTTGCCAAGGATCGTGCCTAAGTTTATTTTCGGCCAATTCATCGTAACATCTATTTTTCACCAACAGGCGATAATCCATGCCGTCACTCTCCAACCAGCAAAGCTTTCATCTTCTCACTAAACAATATCAATGGATATGCTCCCGTGAAACTCGCTCAGTACAGCCATGCTTCCAATGCTATGTATGGCTGTTCCAATTCTGGACCAACTTTTGGTGAAAGTACTTCCCTGCACGACATCTATATATCTAGTGACGCCGTAAACAACCAAAATTCGTACACCCACTGTGGACACACGTACACCGTTCCGCCAGGATATTCACGCCATGACAACTGCCCATTTTTTGCCGGTAGCTATCAGTTTTCCCCTAATGACATCGAGGTATTCTATGAACGGTTATCTTAATGAAAATGTTGTCGTTATAAACGTCCTAAGGTGATCCTTCAGCAGATCACTGAGTAAACTAATCTAATTGCCTTCCTGGGCACTCGATCATAAACATTTATTTTCTTGAACTGCAAAGTGCTTTTGAATTCGTTTCTAAGATAGATTCAAATAATAAAGGTGAATCTGCATTTCCACGGTATACAATATAAATGCATCACATGATGTGCTTGAAATCAATTTCATTCGTTTTTAATCGCTTTTATGTGCTGTTCATGTCAAAGAAAGGTAAAGACCACAATAAAAGAACAAGTAAGAAGCGTCGTTTGATCACATAATTTAATGTTCAACTAATAACATTGGTAAGACCAAATAAAACGAGAATTTTAATATTACGACGTAAACACAACAACGTTACAATTCTAGTGTTCGCGCGCAAGCGGTCTTGGGTATAGCGTTACGACAGTTGCGATGGCCAGCGGCCGCTCCATCCTCCCCCCCAGTGAGTCAAGAAGACGAAGGACAACCTAAAAACAACCTAAATGAACCTAGATCACAAACAACAAATTAAACAGTTTCCATGAAAGGGCTACAAGTGTCCTCAGTTAGATTAGAATTCAACATCGTTCTCTTCAAACAGATTACTCCAACACGCATAACTTTGCGGCAGGTCGCATCAGGGTTCCGTTAGGAGTTTTCACTTCTGCCATACGAACTCTACCATCCTTCCCAGGGAATGTCTTTAGAACTCGTCCGAGGGGCCAATGTGACCGAGGCGCATCATCAACCTTCATTAGAATAAGATCTCCTTCCTTCAAGTTCCTTCGTTCTTTATTCCATTTTGGGCGCACTGTCAAGGTAGGTAAGTATTCTTTACGCCACCTCCGCCATATCATGTCAGCTAACGCTTGGACCATTCTCCATCTCTTGCGGCTATTAATTTCTCGCTCCTCAAATCGGCCAGGTGGACTGTTTGGCGAGGATCGTCCGATGAGAAAATGGTTTGGCGTTAGCGCTTCGAAATCCTCGGTCGTCACTGACGGGAGTGAGGGGTCGACTATTAACAATAGCCTCTGTCTCGACAAGGACTGTATGGAGTGTTTCCTCTGGCAATGTCTGGTCATTTACGACAGTCTTCATAGCTCTTTTCACTTGCTTGACCATTGACTCGAATATTCCTCCCATGTGTGGGGACGACGGCGGGTTGAAGTACCAAGTGATCCCTTCTCGGGCCAGCTCGCCGGTGATTCGTCCCTGACTCAACGACTTCAAAGCTTCACCTAATTCTCTGTTCGCTCCCACGAAATTAGTTCCGTTGTCTGAACGGATTGTCTTTGGGTTGCCTCTTCTCCCACGAAACCTTCTCAACGTTATGATGAGCGAATCAGTACTCAGATCGCCTGCCACCTCCAGGTGGACCGCACGGGTAGTAAGGCATGTGAAGATACACCCCCACCTCTTCTCAGTTACTCTTCCCCTCTTGACACTAATTGGACCAAAATAATCTACACCCGTGTTGGTAAATGGAGGCTCGCTAAGGGCGAGTCGTTCTCTGGGTAAAGAGGCCATCACAGGAACGGTTGGCTTAGCTCTCCTTCTCTTGCAAAGAAGACATTCATTGATGATTCTTCTAACAAATGACTTCCTCGGAGGATCCAGAACTGTTGGCGCACGAGAGCCAGTGTGTGCTCCCTTCCTACGTGGAAGTGTCTTTCGTGGATGTCTTGAACCAACAATCTAGACAGAGGATGTACCGGGGAAAGTAATGCTTGATGTTTTGCTTCAAATGGTATCAGAGCTTTAGTCAGCCGACCTCCAACTCTGATAATTCCATCAACGAGGACTGGTTGCAGTGGAAGTAGTGGACTGTTAGACGAGAAAGCTCGGTTCGCTCGCAGGTCCTCGTAGTCGTCCTTAAACGATTCAATTTGAGCTTCTTTACACAAGGCTAGCGAGGCTTCTTCGAGGTCGGCGGCGCTCAAACACATTGTTTGACGTTCTGGAGGCGGATTCATCTTCTTTATTTTACACCTCAGAATGAATTTGTATCTCATCCACCAAGCGTACTGCCGACATAGCTTTCTCCAAGAGGAGTACTTCTTCCATTGCACCCTGTTTATAGATGAAGTAGTGGACACAGCAAGGACTGAGCCCTTAATTTCTAGCTCAGTTTCATCCACAATTGGTACTTCCTTAGTACTCGGCCATTCTGCTTCAGGCAACATTAGAAATTCTGGACCACTGATCCATCGACATTTCGGAGTCAACTCATGAATATCCTTCCCTCTCGTGCAGTCATCGGCCACATTCATTTTGCCAGGAATGTGATGCCACTCCTTAACGTCCGATTTCGAGACGATTTCAGCAACTCTGTGAGACACGTACGTGCTAAATCTCCGCTGGGTGTTGCTAAGGTAGTGAAGCACTATCCTGGAGTCACTCCAGAAATGCGTTTCATCGATATCAATGTCGATTTCTTCCACAATCTTAGACATCAGCCTAGTGGCTACAACGGCAGCCTGTAACTCCAGACGCGGAATAGTCAAGGCTTTGATTGGCACAAGCCTAGTCTTACTTAAAACAAAGCTCACAATGACATCTCCACGAGTCACCGCACGGAAATACGCAACTGCTCCGTAAACGACTTCTGACGCGTCGCAGAACACGTGTAGTTGTACCTTTAGGCATCGGTCGCGATGGAAGCCATACCACCGGGGAATCATGATCGTTTGAGAGGACTTCAAACCTTCTTTCCAACCTTGCCACTTCTGCAGGATATCATTGGGCAGCTCGCTATCCCACTCAATCTGGCGTCTCCACAACTCTTGGATGATCAGTTTCGCCCTTATTACGTAGGGTGCGGCAAGGCCTAGGGGATCAAACACGCTACTCGTGGCACTCAATATTCCTCGCTTGGTGTTTCGGAATTTACTCTTCGCTGGTTCAAGACTCAGCAGATCTTGCTCTGCACACCACTTGACACCTAAGGCTCTTTCTTGAGGCAATCCATCACGATCTAATTGAATAATGTCGCACGCCACTTCTGACGAAGGGATTGCTGTGAGCACATCTCGGCTGTTTGACATCCACTTCGTTAGGCGAAACTCGCCAGTTGCTAGGATTCCTATCAAATCTTTAGCCAGACCTGTGGCTTCATTGCAGTTTTGCTTCGATGCTAGGAGGTCATCCATATAGAAATTACGTCGAACAGCGTTGATGGAATCCTCGCTGAATTTCCCTTGCTGATCACGAGCAGTTCTCTTCAACGCATAGTTTGCGCAACACGGTGAATCTACAGCGCCAAACACGTGAACAGTCATCTTATATTCACTTGGTCTCTTCGTTTCATCTAAGTCTCTCCACAAGAAGCGCAAAGAGTCTCTATCTTCTTCGCAAACTCTCACTTGATGAAACATTTGTTCAATGTCCGCCATCACGCCGATCCTTTCAGTTCGAAATCTCATGAGGACCCCTACCAAATTGTTCAACAGATCGGGGCCAGTCAGAAGCTTGTTATTCAAGGAAACACCATCAAATTTTGATGCGGCGTCAAAGACCACACGGACCTTTCCAGGCTTGTTTGGATTAACAATTGCATGGTGTGGTAAGTACCATGTTTTTGGGGTTATCACTTTGGCCTCTTCCTGTGTCATCCTTTGGGCGTGTCCTTTAGTGACATAATCGTTGATGACATTATGATATTTCTCTGCTAGCTCTGGGTTTTTCTTGAGTTTCTTCTCAGTGGAATGAAGTCTTGAAACTGCCATAGCATAATTGGTAGGCAAGACTGGCTCACATTTCCATAACAGTGCTGTTTTGTAGTGGCCTTCCTCTTTGACTGGGTTGCTTTCAAGGATGGCCAGAGCTTGTTTGTCTTCAACTGACAAGGTGGACTCAGAGAGATCTCGCTTGGTTGCGTAAGAGTCGATCTCCCAAAATCGTTCGATTTGATGCTGCAATGTAGTCTCTCTATCTGATGCGAGAAAGTTTGCACTAATTGTTTCACAGTGTCCTTGATTCACATTTCCAAACAGCGTCCATCCGAGAGGGGTCTTTACTGCGATGGGCTCATCCCGTCGCCCCTGGCGGACTTCAAGGTGAATCAATAAGTGAGCCATGTCAGCTCCAATGAGAATCATCACGTCACCACCTTGGAGTTCAGGAAGATCTACGTCAGATAAGTGATTCCACTGCTCGACGGTCCTTTTCTTCGACAACTTGAAAGATGGAATGTTGAGTTTTTCGATGACCTAAGCTCCATGCACCATAACCGGGTCTGGCTGTTCTTTAGAGGAAAGACTAAAGCTTACCCTGTCTAAGTTCTGAGTAGTAACTTCATTGCCAACTGTATTAATGTTAAGGCGATATGTCTCGCCAACAAGTTGTAAGCGTTCAGCTAAGTCTTTCCTAATCAGGGTTGAGTCACTTCCAGCATCAAGGACAGCATATGTGTCAACTGTGTTCCCTTGACAATGAATTCGAACTGGGAGCACTTGGAGGAGGATCTTCCGCTGAGGTTGAAAACAGACTTGGTTGATGTTGTTCTGGACGATGGGCAACGAATTTGACACCGGTTCTGGGTTACGAGCATTTTCCTTTGGAGAAGCCGATGTTTGGATAAAGCTACTTTCGTTGCTGGTGAGGCTAGGACGCGACTCTACTCGAAGATCCTCATGTAAAAGGGTGTGGTGGGGACGCCCGCACCGTTCTTTAAGGCAACGCTTCGTACTCGGGCAATTCTTGACTTGGTGGTTCGTTTTCAAACAATTGAAACAAAGTCCATGTTCCCTTGCAGTTTTTCGCCTTTCTTGTAGGTGCTTAGACTTAAAAACAGGACAAAAGGCAACAGGGTGTCTGTACTTGCAGATGACACACCCCTTTTCATTGGATGGGGCTTTCTCCTGCTCTTTGTTCAATGATTGGGTTTGGGCTAGTTTGGAATCTGACAAGTCGCTGCTGTTGCTTGGAGCGTCAGGAGACCTTTCCGTTGTCGTGGCGAGGGAATTTAACTTAAGATTTGGCTTTGCTTTGGGGTACCTTTGTTTCTTGTTCCATTCTTCGCATATGAAATCTTCAAGGGGGTTAAACAGCGTTTCTACTCGCTTGCGTAACCACTTCTCAAACTCTACCAGGGTGGATCTATCACTGCGTCCATCTATGTATTCATACCATCTTACTCGGAGGTTCATGGGTAACCTCATAGTTGCCCTGCTGAGGTACTCTGGGGTTTGAAGAATAGCTGACTGACCCATCTTTACACACCATGTCGTACATGCTTTCACTTGGTAATAGTAGTCACGTAATGCTTGCCTATCATTTGAGGGTACATAGGCACTGTTGAGCATGTCATTCAGATAAGCTGTGGCCACACTGTTGGGGTTCCCAAACTGACGTTTTAAAGTCTTAAGGGAAGTTGGGTAACTATGACCTGTAACACCTAGACTTTCCACGGCTTTCTTAGCTTCCCCGTCAAGATTTTGGAATAAATAAGCCATTCTATCTGAGTCGGTGAGGGTTGTCTTGTTGTGAATTTGATCACGAAACCTCTCAATGAATTTAGGCCACTCAATAGGTTTTCCTGTGAATTTGAGGAGCTCAAGTGGTGGTAATCGCTGCTGTTCTTGAGCTCGAAGAAGAGCTACACTTGAATCTGTCTGCAAGCTAGTAAAGGACCACTGAAAGGCTGTTTCCTGGCCTTCTCTCAATCTATCAATAAATGTATCAGCCGGTTCTTCTACTTGTAGTGAATGACTGTCATTTCTACTAGGTCCCCCAAAGTGAGGGGTTGATGTGCTCCGACTGGCTGGGGCCCATTGTGTTACGTACGATGGTTGAGAGTGGTTTGATGGAGCAGTGAAGTTTGACTTGCCAGGAGTTTGGATTAAGTTGTCATGGCAACTACCACTAGGCGTTGATGCTAGAACAACACTGCCATCCCCCACCAGGGAACTAACTGTTGGAGGGACTTCTCCACCAGGCCCACGGCAAAATGACCAAGTAACAGAGGTTGTTGCAAGAGCAGCTGTATTACTATTATCAAATGACGCAGGTTTGCGCTGGGACGCGGTCACATAACCAGGTGAAGACAAATCTATGTAAGATGGAGGCCTGAAGGGTAGACTAACAGGGGTAGCAGCAGTTTGAGACGAGTATTTTCTTTCAGGACTGTATAATCCCCGTTGAGGCGACTGCACTGCAGTACTGAGTGTTAACATATCTGATTCACTTGCTTGGGCAACTGGTACCAGAGTAGAGCCTAAAGTGACGCTATTGCTATGAGCTGCATGGAACTCTAGATCCTTTACTGGCAAGGGCTTGGAAATTGCACGCAATGGAGAGCATTCGTATGAGACAACTTTTCTAT
This sequence comes from Stylophora pistillata, assembly GCF_964205215.1. Lineage (NCBI taxonomy): Eukaryota > Metazoa > Cnidaria > Anthozoa > Scleractinia > Pocilloporidae > Stylophora > Stylophora pistillata. The sequence goes on from NC_142520.1 coordinate 25,959,981, forward strand.
CCAGAGATGACTCTGTGTAAACATCTCCTTTGAGTTCTTGAAAAACGTATCCCTTAGTAATCCCGGGCTCAACTTCAGTACTGGGACTATCTTTGCGTTCAACCTCAGAGGTTGCTTTAGGACTGTGCACTACATAATGTTTCAAAGATGGAGAAGATTTACTGACCTTGAAGATTTCATCATTAGAGGCCTTTCCTTCGTTAAATTCTTGACCCAGTATTTCATGCTCAAGATTTGCCACCTCAGCTTGATTTTGGGCGGAAGTCACAGCCATTTCGTCTTCTCTTTTCTTTCGTAGTAGGTCGAGCTCTCGTTTTCGACACTCAAGTTTCCACTGTAATTCCCTTTGAGCCATTTCTTCTTGAAACTCCTGTTCACGTACTTCATTATCTCTCTTAACTCGTTCGGCAAGCTGTTTTGCTTGAAGGCTTGCGATGGAGGCCTTTATTTTAGCGTCTCTTCTTCTTTTTGACGAGGACGACGAAGAACTAGAGCGAGAAAGCGCTTTCGAATGACCAGAATCGACCTGGCTTACCGAATCTTCAGGAGTCACTTCAAGGCTGCTGTGAAGCGGTGATATCACACATTCGTCGACCAAGTGCCACGATTCTTTATTGCTCATCGTGAGCGACTGATTTGTATCCGGCTCGAATGGACCAAAATTGGTAAGACCAAATAAAACGAGAATTTTAATATTACGACGTAAACACAACAACGTTACAATTCTAGTGTTCGCGCGCAAGCGGTCTTGGGTATAGCGTTACGACAGTTGCGATGGCCAGCGGCCGCTCCAAACATTAATCTCTGCCTGAACCTTGATAAAAAATGAAGGGTTTATTCTGAGAATATCTAATCACATTTCTTATTCATTCGCATTAGTGCTGATTTTGAAGAGATAAGTCCTCCTGTAAGTGTTTCCTTGTGGATGACTTTTATCGTTTTACAAAAAGAGAGATTCTCAATATTGATCATCCTGACTTTAATTTCAACAATCTTCATTAAGCTCATATAAGCGAGGCTCGGTGTGAGAAAAGAACCCAGCCTAGTTTTGAGCCCAAATTGTATCCCCATCCAAATTTTACCAGAATTTCCATTTCATTACTATACCATAAGGCGTTTCCAAATTATTTTATCTTCAGAAAAAAAATGACACTTTCAAAATACAAGTTTCGAAAGTTCTTATGTCATCTTCAGTTAAAATAGTTACAAAGGCGAAATTGAGTTTAGAGTGTGTACCTAATACCCATGGAACAAAACAACAATAGGACCAAGAGAATTTACGCAATTAGAAGAAAAGTTTTAGTTTGATATGATACAGTCTACAGTCTAAAAGTTTAATTGAAGAAGACAGAAGAATTGTCGAACCATTTCTTTTATAAAAGGACATTTATTTTCCACAGTGGTTTTCTTACACAAACTTGCCAGCTATTCATAACTGTAGCTAATCATAACTGTAGAATAAAAATGATAGGAAAACGACCGCAATTGTTATAGGGTCGATCAGCGACAGAAAATTGTAGGGCTCTTCAAGAAAAATCGCGACAACAAGAGTCAGCCTCGAATCTTCTGTCAGAGCTTATAGTTACAGGAAATCATTATTTGAAAACAGCGTTTATTTTCCGTTTATTTTAGCTTAGCTACCTTCCATTTACGCGTTTACACATGCCTCCAAAAAAGCTCTTAATAGACTGCAGGTTTGCATTACACATTTTAACACACAGAAATGGCTATTTCCGAATTCTCATTATACCTAGGGGCCAAATTTTCTTCGAAAATTAAGCAATGTTTATTTAACTACAGTTTCCAAGAAAAAAGTTTATTATATGAAAACGAGCGCGTGTTATCTACAAAACTTTATTTAGCGCGCCAAAGTGTGGTAGCTAATTAACACATGACACCAATACTGACTCCTTACGTTTTTTCCAGTTGTCTTATTTGTGCAGCCAGATTTGATACCCGATTAATTCGCACAAAGAACACAACGTCCCGTTCGGATTGTCGCGCCTCAGTTGGTTTATGATTAGCTCAAAATGGTCAAAATTTCAACACTTCTCAAATGGTCCAGCAGCCTCAGTTTGCATGCCTTCGCTCTCCTACAGTAGACTTGTGTAGGTGTGGGTCCACGGGTGAGTATCTAGCACTATTGTTTCGCGCAGATACCTGTTCCCCTACCATTACCCTGCAACCCTAGAAGCCACTACTAACTGGATTTTTACAATAACTATATGATCCGTCGGTCTTGCAATAATCATATGATCCGTCGGCCCTCCTCTTTCAATCCTGACGTACGAGTGACCGGACGGATGAGGAAAACACTTGCGGCAAAATTTACCAACTTTTAATAACACTCATAATGATATGCGAAGTTGAAATATATTTAATAATGGATGTTTCATGAATAGTTGAGCAGCCTCACGTGCAGCTATGTAATTACCGATGATAGAGTCTGGTTTGGCCTTGAAAATAATTTCTTCTAGTTTTCTAAAAATGCGAAAAAACAAAAATAAATAAATAAATAAATAAAAACGTCGGCCAATAATATCCAGACACCTTGACCTCACGCTTGGTCAATAACGCGTATTTATTTGACCTTTTCTTGGTATTGGGCTGCCTTAGTTTCCCTTCACCCTCCTAAATTAGACTTGTGCTGTTGACGTTCCGGAGGGGAAAGGACCCAGCACAAGCTTAGTTTCCGAGTGTTTCTTATCGCTCCAACTTTATATCGAATTACAGTTCTATTGCCATGTTAGCCTTCAAATTTTTTAAAAGGTGGAAAGGAACCAATGAATAAAATAACGTTTATGTTTGCAGGGTTTTTTGTATGTCAGAGGATAAGCAAGATAAACGAAGCAATTGACACTGTTTAGTGTATCAATCAAAGGCGCCCATTCAATGCATTGGCACGTGACCGGGAGAAACCGGGTCCAGTACACGTGGTCGAGGCTCAAGTTAAGGTTTTCAAATAAACTTTGCGTACGAGGAATGTAAGACAATAATCCCTTTCTTTTACAATCAAAATTTACCCAGACTTGTCGAACACAACTAAAAATATTTCTGGAAGGAACTCATGATTAGAGAAGAAAAGAGAATTAGAATAAATTAAACCCGGGAAAAAATAAGATTACTGTTAAAAAATTACTGTGGAAAACTAAAAACAAAAAAAATTTTAATTCATTATTAGGTTTGTTTTTCTTTCTGCCAGAAAGTTTGGTTAAAAAACACAACTCGATGCACGTGACCAAACAAGTGAAGATTATAGATAGAGTGCACGTGTCTTTTAACCTTGAACTGTCGGTCTTTATCAGAAAAGATAGCGCTTTGCTTTTGAATACCATTATGAAGAGTATGAGAGAAGGTGACAAGAAGAGTATGTTAGAAAACTCCAAATGACACCAAATGCAAATTTGAACAACTTAAACAGTTAAATTATTTAGGCCGTTTGACATCAGGGAAGATATTAACAAGCTGATCAAATTGTAATTTCCGTTTCACCTGTTAAATAAATACATGCACTCTTCAAACTTGAACTAACTTTTTCAACTATTTGGTGGTTTCCAGATTTACATTTCCGCATGGTGAACTCCGCCTATAACTAAGTCCAAGTATGCAGCTACACAGGAACTACTTTTATTATGTATTTGTGATAACGTTTTCAATGGCGAATGGTTCAAAAGGTATGTAAAGTATGCAAGAATATTACTTCTTCAACAAGTGCTTACAAGTTGCAATATTCTTTTTTTTATTGTAGTTTGTCATTTTAGCTGTCTCTTTTTCTTCCCTCAAGTTCAATAAAAAAAAGTCATTGATGTCCGTGGAAAAACTCTTAGCCGCGGCACCGAGATAGGACTTGCCTATGCCAAGTTCAAGGCTCACAAGTTTTCCTATCTAAATATCACCCGCATTGGCTCAGATTATGTTATGGATGGCAATGAATGTGGATTGGCTTGTGTCAACATACCTTCCTGCTTCTCTCAACCTGGCTGCATTTCATGATATTGTTGACACATTGCTGTGTGAATTACTTCTATCGGACATGTACAACATCTCGGACAAGTTTGTCGCAAGTCAGAGTCACCACCACTTTGGCATCGCAGTAAGCTCCAAACCGCCGTCATCTTAACAGCAATTTACGAAAATGAGGTTGAATTTAGATAAGCAGTTCTCTATGCGCAACTATTTAGGACGCCTGCTATCGACGGAAGCACTTTTCCTGCCCCTTGTCAATATTACAGAGTCCATGACTTGAAGCGACTAAACTTGGACCACTGTAAGAGTTGAAACTTTTCTGACCATAAGCCTCAAGCACTTTTCAAATTGTGCTCGAGTAACGTTAAATAAAGTGATGGACGAGTAGCGTAAAATAAAGTGATGCACTACCTTCGTATCAAGAAAATGTTTTGGGAGCCCTTAGGTTCTGAAAAAAAAAACAAAAAAAAAAAACAGACAAACAGCGCCATACAAGCTTCAAGAGTAAACAAACGTGCGTGTTTCTCGATTACCTTTGTATATACACTTCTGTTAATCTCCTCTCTATGTTCTTCGTCCTCCTACTGGGGCTGTCAAACAATTAAACTGAAGGAAACTTGAAAGTTTGTCAGCAAGTGCATGATGTAAGAGTTATAACCCACTGACATTTCAACTCTTCCTTTCTACCCCAACTAGACTAAAATATTAGTTTCATATTTTGGACAATTTATCCCTTAGTCCATGATTTCTCGCGTATTTTTCCCGTTGGTGGTACTTGACATAAGTTTGAACGTTATATTAAGTTCTCTTACACGTAGGGCGTACGCTCCTAAAACAGCCAAAAGTTGTCCAATTTTCCACGAATTTTACTAACATACAATCTCTTGCAAATAAGCGGCAATTAGATACGCCAAACAAATCTAGCCCGGCATGGAGGAAGAATAAAGCCGCTCGTATTTGCAAACCACTTACACCGAAATCAAGAAAATGCTTAAATATGAGCGAGAATATCGATCCAGCTTCATCGAAGAGAAGCATACCGAAGTGTTGATAGCTTTCCAAAAGCGACTCGGAATGCAGATGCTTTCATCCCTTTCTTAGTCGTAGCTCTGTATATACAAGAAACAAAGCTTTAATCGTACAGATAAGAATTTTTATATTCTTGTAGAGGTCGAAAAATTATAGTAAGCATTCATAATTAGTCACAGTAAGGTCCAAAAGTAATCAATAAGCTTGATATTTACCTCTCTCCTGTCCATATTTATACGGTATGAGACTCGTCAACGATGATCGCTTCGATGGCGTCTTTGAGCTGAGAGTTCTTTCTGAGGTGACTCAAAAACCTCGAGGACAAAGCTTCCTCAGCCGAACCAAAGATCAAGTCAAACTTAGCAAGTTCTTCTACTGGGAAACCGTCCGAAAGACTTGTTCCTTTTAAGCCAATTTCTTGGGCTTCGACAACCTGGTCGTCAACGATGCTTTTCAGAGGGCAAACGACAACCATGCAACAGTGTTTCTTCGTGAGAAGCTGCTTGACTCCCACACCAAATCTAAAAATAATGCTTTTACCGAAGCCTGTCGGTAAAACCGCCAACACATCTTTATTTCTGGAAAGTTGAGGTATGGCATCTTGCTGTTCTTGTTGTAAAACAAAGTTTTCTAAGACATCAAAAGTAGCTGAAGAATCGTTCAACGCAAGATCTATCTCTTCTTCGCTAAACGCCATGTTGGATGTGATACATTACAAACTGACGTCACATTCTGCTGTCAATAAAAAATACTGGACCAATCAAAATCGTCCGTTCGTGAGCGAACGGGTTATTCAAATTTTCAAGTACTGCTGGCAGGCGTTCCTTTCCCTAGCCCTAACCTCTCCCCCTCCCCCCACCTTCTAATTGTTCGCCTCGCTCCATTTTAGGCGCGGTCTGGAAAATAAAGCAGAAAGCCCAAAGTCCTAATTTTCGCCCAAACTCCACAAGAAAGCCTGCTCTGCAGGCTACGCAATAAAGAGCGGACATACAAATTTCGCTCTTATTGAAAACATCCGCCATGAAGTCGCAAGAAGTCAACCCTTAGATGACTCGTGTAGATATTTTGCTAAAAACGCAATTTGCTTTTTTTCCCTGCTCTCGAAATAGATATGTCATTCTTAATTCTTAATAGAATAAATCCTTTTTTGACCAAGCGTGAGGTCAAGATGGTTGATACTAGGCCCGGTTCAGACGCCGAACTTTTCATGAGCCGAACTCAATTTGAATTTGGACTGACCCAAATTAACAAAAGTACGCCTGTTGATTCGACGCCGTTATTTTTGGCCGTTCCAAATACAGTTCCAGTAAAACTAGTCACATTACTTTCAAAATACATTATAATAGTTTATGCATTAGGATCTGCACATGAAAAGTACGACGTCTTAATCAAAGCCGTTCCAATGGCCGAGGGCGAAATTCTCGGCCAAGCCAGGCGGGAAGAACGGGTGAGCCGTTCCAAATTGAAATAGCCGTTCCAAATTGATTCAGACGCCGATCTTTTCATGTACTTAATTCAAGGAATTAGGTTCGGCTCATGAAAAGACCGGCGTCTGAAGTGGGCCTATTAGTCTCGTTCCTTTTTTTGTGTTTTTAAGAGCCAATGCCTATAAAAATCGAGCAAAACTGAAATTTCGCGGCCAGAGCCAAAAATTTTTTCCGCTGATATTTTGCCCATAGATAGCTATTGGTAAGTAACTAAACATGAGGTAGTTTTTTTTCAAAAAGGCCGCTTTAATTTGGAGAAAACCGATAAAATCCGTTTTTGCTGTCGGCGACTTCAGAACAGCCAAAATTTAAGACGAAATGCGTCCCTTCTCAAAACTCGCTTGCATGCAAAAGGGAAGAAAGAGAGATAAAATATTTTCCTATGCGTAAGTTCACAGAGGGTTTTGCTTCTAGATTGGTGGTAAATATTTCATTTAGCCGTAATCTGAACAGCGAACAAAGATATTTTAGAACTGCTTTATTCTTAACCGTAAGAAATTTATAATTTGGCCGAAAGTCGCAATTAAAATTTCAGGCATGTGCTACACCTTGGTTTACCCTGAGACTCAATCCTTAGGGTCTTTGAACATTGTACTAAAAAGGTACGTAAAAACAGGCTTGGGTAATTCAGTTTGCGCGTCACACGAACTCTCCGAAGTTGAACAAAATTTGGTTGAAATTTGAGACATTTGAATATTTGACTTAATTAAACGACTTGTTATTTCTGAAAGGGAACAATAACCTTTTTCTTAGCCGAAACCTAACATATTTATTAAATACGCTATCGTTGTACAAAAATTAAATTGAGGCAAGGTTTATTGGCTTTTTAAAAGAATATGATTGATGTCGCTACCTTCTAAATTAGTTACAACGGAGTTATAAATTGAGGAGATAAACCGATCAGGAGTGAAGTTGCGTGACAAAGAGGAAAATCCTTCTGTCCGCTCCGGGTGACTGAAAAAAGGGATTGATTTATTAAAAGAGCAAAAAGATTCATTGTTTATAAATCTCTTAGAGTTTTCGACCATCATAGCTCTTTGCATCGTAACGATCAAATACTTTTAAAGAGATATACTTTGGCTGGTAATTGATTTAATTTTTTTCGTTACTCCCACCGACGCAGCCCCAAACAGTTTCTTTCGAAACTATCAGCCTTTCTGAAAACAAACTACATCACGTTTAGTTACGTACCAATACTTATCTATGGGAAAAATATCACCGAAAAAAAAATTTCCACTCTGGCCGTTGGTTGCTGAATTTTTACAGGCTTAAGACCGTCGACTTCGTCTCGGTTCATAAAAGCGCAAAAAGTAAAAAAATTCGACTGATTTCTAGCCATCTTGTCCTCGCGCCTGGTCAATAACGTATGTACCGGTTGCTCTTAACCCTTTAATCCCTGACAGTGTTTGATATCTTATTTCTCCTTACATTTTTACCTTGAATCAAACGTTAACATCAAGAGAATAGGGGAAATGATCACCGACCAGAGAGACTTTTGATTTTAAAATAAATTCCCCATGTCAGTTCCATTGGAGGTGTACAGAGAGCAGTGTGGAGAATATGTATATTGATCTAACGGTGTTGAGGGGTAAAGAATTATTCAGTCTTCGTCAAACATAGCGTATTTTTCGAAATATGTTACCGCAGTGTACCAAACGAAGGAACAAGTTTAGTGACTGCAAGATTTTATTTTAAGAATTCTATAATTAAGACACTTAGAAAGCATACAATTTAATCAGAATTGTTTGCACAACTTGAATTACCGCGTATGAATGACAGAATCACCTATTTTTTTTTTATCTTTATATCGAAGCCTTGCACTTTTTAAGCGGCAACATCAATAAATGAATGTTGTAAGGATACTTTCTGTGCTCTTACACGTAGGGCGTACGCTCCTAAAACAGCCAAAAGTTGTCCATTTTCCCACGAATTTTACTTACATACATGCTTCTAGGCTGCATAAGAAAATAAAAATGCAAACTACAATCCATTCTGGTCTCTATTTTTCAAATATCAGACGAAACTACAAAGTCTTCACCTCTGCTTTGATTGATGAATCGATAACGTCGAACATGTCGTTGACGAAAAAAACAAATAAAAAATTACATTTTCAGTGCCTGTATGTAACCATATAGCAAAACATGCAGGTTAAAGAGTAGCCTGGCTGAAAGTTTTTAAAGCGGAAAGTTACCTCGAGATAAGGCAACAAACGAAATGAAAATACACTATAAATATACCTTTGATACAATGGATTTTAGTATACCTCAGCTAAATAAAGGTAATTTAAAAGGAAATCTGTCGTAGGTATTGGTTTTGAATCAGTAACAACGCCAACGGGACCAACTAAAATTTACATGAGTCTGAAGTAGAAAGCGTATTTACAATGACTTCTTAATTAATTGATATTTTTTTAACTTGTCAAAGGCACGTTTAGTCTGTGCCACAGCAGCGCGAAGGACAAACCGGAGGTGGAAGCAGTTTGTAGATAAAAAAGGATCCACAGTATTTCACATTTATTACCGCAGTGCGCTTGCAACCTGTGTTACGATCACTAAAGCAGACCGTCCTTTTTACTGCACCATCTTCTATTGTAGGGTGAGCGCCATTCAGCCAGCCTGACCAGGCTGCATCACATCTGTATGCTGGCACATGCGTTGTTGGCATTTTTGTTCCTGCAGCTTCCTTAAATCGATACCATCCTTCGGGGAGTTCGCTGTCACACCGTTGATAGGTTGTGACGTGAGAACTTTTTCTGTCGCGGCTGTCCAGAGTTGTGTAGTTATGACAACCATCCGCTGGAAAGTTAAGGAAAAGTTAATTGTGATTATTATCCGTAAGACCTTGATTTCAAGAACCCATCATAGTTTAAGATTCTTAACGCACCATAAGTCAATCACCCTTTTTTTACAACTCAGCAGACATGCATCAAGACGGCGACGATGCAGCGTAAACTTATGGAAATTTGAACCATCCCGGCATTGAATGCCCAATCATTTTCTTTCGCCACGAGGCGGGCGCATGATGCTTATACTTTCTTTTCATTAATGTTTTCATGCAGTTCCCGCATCGCGTGTGTAGTGGCACGCCCTAATCGAATAGCGGCAACCCTTTCAATATAAAGCTAACATAGAGTTTAAAGGAAGGCGCAATGGGGAAATTAGCAGTCAGGATTCACTTCAAAGACGCTTAAATTAAGCCAGCATGCAGTATCATTAAATTTGTGGTCGTCAATTTGTGCGTTTGAAGGTCTCTCGTTTTAATTAGTTTTAGCGCTAGAATGAGCAGCCTATAATGGGCAAATAGCGCTAGAATTATCTAAGAATTTTGATGACTTCAATCATTATTACTCTTGGATGACGAAATTTATACCAAAAGAAAGAAGAGAATATCGAATGCCCCGAACAACACCCTTTCATCGTCACCAAGTGTTAAGTACCCAAGCGATGGCTAGGGAAAGTTTCTGGAAAGGATGCCATCATTTACGCGCGCTGAGATGAATCAACACATAGCGAATTCAGGGAAAAGGGTGGCAAACACCGAACACCACTCGATTCCAACCAATCTGAGGAAAGCAAAAACCTTTCTAAACGATGAGTACTTGAAGGATATCGAAGCTAGCAGTGATCAAAGGTACTTCTATCTAAGAACAAAATGCTACCACAGTTTTAAAAAGAGTGAGGCTCCCCATGATCTTCGTCTTTGTTTGTGCCTTGTTTCGGGCCAAGTTATTCATGCCAACTGCTCCTGCAAAGCTGGTAAAGTAGGATACTGCAACCACGTTCTTGCATTAATGTTCAAGGCTTGCAAGTTCTGTTTATATGATAGTAAGAGCACTGTTGACTTGTGCCAGGATGAGGATGAATAACCCGATCTTGCATGCACCTCCCAGCTCCAGAGGTGGCATAAAAAGGGACGTGGAGAGAAGATAACTGCTCAGCCAGTGATGGAAGTGATTGTTGCAAAAACTAAACTTGATGAAATAAGGAATAGAGAAAGTGTAAAGTGTCTTTTATTTGAAGCCAGAGCTGACCCCCAACACAATGTTACTGCAGAAATGAATTTGGAAAAGGCCCTGCAAAAAATCAACCTGTAGTGTATTACCCATTGGCGCATGCGTGCGAGAGTTGTTGTTAGAACACGTTGTCCGCCATTGAACTGTTAAGTTAATGTGTGTTGGTTTAATCCGAGTGTTATTGGTTAGATCCGAACCATCCGGGCGGGATACTACAACTGGCGACGAGGAAACCACTGATTGAAGGATCTATATTGTAGTTTGAGAATGGCTGCCGCAATTATCACTGATTTAGGTGGAATATCTAGCTTCGATCTTCACGGGAATCCTACAACTGTTGGAGCACGATGGAAGAAATGGAAGCGATCATTTGAATTATTCATCGTTGGAAAAGGAGTAAAAAACGCAGCGCAAAAGAAAGCTCTTCTTCTTCACTGTGGAGGTCCACAAATGCAAGATCTTTACTACACGTTTCCAGAAGCTCGAGAACCTGGCGAAGGTGAAACTGTTTACACAGTAGCGATGGAACAACTCGATCAATACTTCACGCCCCAAGTCAATGTCCCCTACGAGAGACATCTGTTTCGAACTATGGCTCAGTTCCCTACTGAAAGCGTCGATCAGTTTATCACAAGGCTTCGTGAAAGGGCAGAATACTGTGAATTCGGTGATGCCAAGGATGAAAATATTCGTGATCAGATAATCGAAAAATGTATGTCTAGTCGTTTTCGAAGGAAACTTCTGGAGAAAGGAAGAGGACTGACCTTAGAGCAACTACAAAATACTGCAAGGTCTATGGAAGCTAGCGACAGACAAGCAGAAGCTATTGAGAACCCAAATGAAGGATTGACAAAAAGACTAAATTCCGTCCAAGAGAAAACTGAAGGGAAGAGATGCTACAGATGTGACATGTCAGGACACACTCAGGATGACAAGCGATGTCCCGCAAGAAACAAAGAATGCCGGAAATGCCACAAGGTAGGCCATTTTGCAAAGTGCTGTAAAACTAAAAAGGCAAAAGATCCAAATGATAAGAAGCCTTGGCGAAAGAAGCCAAGAGGGCCAAGAGATACCAAACGATCAGTAAATCAGATTAACTCCGAGGATAGTCCAGATAGTGAGTACGCGTTTACCATTGTTGATGGGAAACAACCTATGGTCCAGGTGAATGTTGGTGGTGTACCCAATGTTGCCATGATTGTCGACTCGGGAGCTAGCTGTAATGTGATTGATCGCAATTTGTGGGAAGAGTTAAAGCAGAATAAAGTGAAGTGTGCATCTATGAAATCCAATAAGAAACTGTACCCATACGGAAGTGCCGAACCGTTGAAAACAGCTGG